>NW_025756411.1:0-6557 GCF_021184085.1 Oncorhynchus gorbuscha
TGAACTCTCCTCCTCCGCCGCATCCCCTTTAATAACATTAATGAAGAGGTTCAGCACAGCAACAGCAGATGCACCCTCCTCCCTCCGCTGCAGCGATCCCTTTGACAACATTAATGAATGAGGTTCTAGGACAGAACAGCAGATTGAACTCTCCCTCCTCTGCCGCATCCCTTTAATAACATTAATGAAGAGGTTCAGGACAGAACAGCAGATTCAACTCTCCCTCCTCTGCCACATCCCCTTTAATAACATTAATGAAGAGGTTCAGGACAGAACAGCAGATTCAACTCTCCCTCCCTCCGCCGCATCCCTTTAATAACATTAATGAAGAGGTTCAGGACAGAACAGCAGATTGAACTCTCCCTCCTCCGCCACATCCCCTTTAATAACATCAATGAAGAGGTTCAGGACAGAACAGCAGATTGAACTCCTCCTCCCTCCGCCACATCCCCTTTAATAACATTAATGAAGAGGTTCAGGACAGAACAGCAGACTGAGGAGGGACACACACACACACACACACACACACACACACACACACACACACACACACACACACACACACACACACACACACACACACACACACACACACACACACACACACACACACACACACACACACACACACACACACACACACACACACACACACACACACACACACACACACACACACACACACACACACACACACACACACACACACACACACACACACACACACACACACACACACACACAGACACACACAGACATACGCTCACAGATGTTTAACAGTCTGATGGCCTTGAGATAGAAGCTGTTTAACAGGCTGGTGGCCTTGATATAGAAGCTGTTTAACAGTCTGATGGCCTTGATACAGAAGCTGTTTAACAGTCTGATGGCCTTGAGGTAGAAGCTGTTTAACAGTCTGATGGCCTTGTATAGAAGCTGTTTAACAGTCTGATGGCCTTGTATAGAAGCTGTTTAACAGTCTGATGGCCTTGTATAGAAGCTGTTTAACAGTCTGATGGCCTTGTATAGAAGCTGTTTAACAGTCTGATGGCCTTGTATAGAAGCTGTTTAACAGTCTGATGGCCTTGTATAGAAGCTGTTTTTCAATCTCTCGGTACCAGCTTTGATGCACCTGTACTGACCTCTCCTTCTGGATGATAGCGAGGTGAACAGGCAGTGGCTCGGGTGGTTGTTGTTTTTAGATGAGCTGCAATGTTTCCTTCTGGCGGCTCAGTTTACTGTCCCACCATTACTGAGGCTCAGTTCTACCTGTCCCACCATTACTGAGGCTCAGTTCCACCTGTCCCACCATTACTGAGGCTCAGTTCCACCTGTCCCACCATTACTGAGGCTCAGTTCTACCTGTCCCACCATTACTGAGGCTCAGTTCCACCTGTCCCACCATTACTGAGGCTCAGTACTACCTGTCCCACCATTACTGAGGCTCAGTTCCACCTGTCCCACCATTACTGAGGCTCAGTTCCACCTGTCCCACCACTACTGAGGCTCAGTACTACCTGTCCCACCATTACTGAGGCTCAGTTCTACCTGTCCCACCATTACTGAGGCTCAGTTTTACCTGTCCCACCATTACTGAGGCTCAGTTTCACCTGTCCCACCATTACTGAGGCTCAGTTTCACCTGTCCCACCATTAATGAGGCTCAGTTTCACCTGTCCCACCATTAATGAGGCTCAGGTCCACCTGTCCCACCATTACTGAGGCTCAGTTCTACCTGTCCCACCATTACTGAGGCTCAGGTACACCTGTCCCACCATTACTGAGGCTCAGTGTCACCTGTCCCACCATTACTGAGGCTCAGTTACTACCTGTCCCACCATTACTGAGGCTCAGTCCTACCTGTCCCACCACTACTGAGGCTCAGTACTACCTGTCCCACCATTACAGAGGCTCAGTACTACCTGTCCCACCATTACAGAGGCTCAGTTCTACCTGTCCCACCATTACTGAGGCTCAGTTACTACCTGAAGATGACGTAGGAGAGTCGAGGACGAGGGACGGAGAGAGAGAGAGGGAGGGGCACGAGTATAGTCCAGGTCAGCCACCAGACAGACAGAACCGGGCACTGGGTCTATCTATCAGTATAGTCAGGTCAGACACCAGACAGACAGAACCGGGCACTAGGTCTATCTATCAGTATAGGCAGGTCAGACACCAGACAGACAGAACCGGGCACTGGGTCTATCTATCAGTATAGGCAGGTCAGCCACCAGACAGAACCGGGCACTAGGTCTATCTATCAGTATAGGCAGGTCAGACACCAGACAGACCCGTGCACTAGGTCTATCTATCAGTATAGACAGGTAAGACACCAGACAGAACCGGGCACTAGGTCTATCTATCAGTATAGGCAGGTCAGACACCAGACAGACCCGTGCACTAGGTCTATCTATCAGTATAGGCAGGTCAGACACCAGACAGACGCGTGCACTAGGTCTATCTATCAGTATAGACAGGTCAGACACCAGACAGACCCGTGCACTAGGTCTATCTATCAGTATAGGCAGGTCAGACACCAGACAGACCCGTGCACTAGGTCTATCTATCAGTATAGACAGGTAAGACACCAGACAGACAGAACCAGGAACTCGGCCAATCAGCAGTCAAAAGCTGTATCTTGCCGTTTCTTGTCTTGCTAAGTCACATGTAACTTCACTACAGCCAATCATCAATGAATAGGAGAGGCTATAGAGATGAGTGAGATGCACCACTCCGCTGTCACACGGTGCCTGTCCAGGTGCGCGGGACGGTTTCCAAGGCACCAAAATAGAGGAGAGGTTGAGCCTCTTCCAAGCTCTGTTTTTTAACACTAAGGATCCCAATTTCGTTTAAATGTTCAGACCCTTAGAGTGTGTGGGGGGGGTTGTGTGGGTGTCTTCTACCTTGCGTCCAGTTGTGTGTTGTTTTTCAGTTTGTCTGTGTGCCCCCCGTGTTTGTGACAGAGGCAGCAGGGTATTGGCTGATACAGGTATTACAGCCTGAGGGGCAACATCTGGGGGCCGAAGCTGTTCCCACCCCTCCCCTGGGGGACGAGCAGCTGTTCCCCACCCCTCCCCTGGGGGACGAGCAGCTGTGTGTATTTGATCGTTGAAGAACGTCCAGGTTTTAGCATCTTCCTGGTTTCCACGGCTACGAGTCACCGATGCAGATCTTTTTGGAAACAGCTACTTTCTGGGAAAAAGTCTAGTAAATTAATTTAATATAGCCTCACGACATCGCAATAAATTAATTATTTATTTTAGACCTCTACTGCGGTATCTTTCTTCCAGAAATGACCAAATAACTGAAATACTTTGAAAACATCAACTGCGGTATCTTTCCACTAGAAATTACAACTCACACTTTAAATTTTGCATATTGACTAGCCACCACTGTATATTGACTGTATATTGACTGTATATTGACTAGCCACCACTGTATATTGACTGTATATTGACCAGCCACCACTGTATATTGACTAGCCACCACTGTATATTGACTGTATATTGACTAGCCACCACTGTATATTGACTGTATATTGACTAGCCACCACTGTATATTGACTAGCCACCACTGTATATTGACTAGCCACCACTGTATACTGACTGTATATTGACTAGCCACCACTGTATATTGACTGTATATTGACTAGCCACCACTGTATATTGACTGTATATTGACTAGCCACCACTGTATATTAACTGTATATTGACCAGCCACCACTGTATATTGACTAGCCACCACTGTATATTGACTAGCCACCACTGTATATTGACCAGCCACCACTGTATATTGACCAGCCACCACTGTATATTGACTAGCCACCACTGTATATTGACTAGCCACCACTGTATATTGACTAGCCACCACTGTATATTGACTGTATATTGACTAGCCACCACTGTATATTGACTAGCCACCACTGTATATTGACTAGCCACCACTGTATATTGACTGTATATTGACTAGCCACCACTGTATATTGACTAGCCACCACTGTATATTGACTAGCCACCACTGTATATTGACTAGCCACCACTGTATATTGACCAGCCACCACTGTATATTGACTAGCCACCACTGTATATTGACTGTATATTGACTAGCCACCACTGTATATTGACTAGCCACCACTGTATATTGACTAGCCACCACTGTATATTGACTAGCCACCACTGTATATTGACTAGCCACCACTGTATATTGACTAGCCACCACTGTATATTGACTGTATATTGACTAGCCACCACTGTATATTGACTAGCCACCACTGTATATTGACTAGCCACCACTGTATATTGACTGTATATTGACCAGCCACCACTGTATATTGACTAGCCACCACTGTATATTGACTAGCCACCACTGTATATTGACTAGCCACCACTGTATATTGACTAGCCACCACTGTATATTGACCAGCCACCACTGTATATTGACTAGCCACCACTGTATATTGACTGTATATTGACTAGCCACCACTGTATATTGACTAACCACCACTGTATATTGACTAGCCACCACTGTATATTGACCAGCCACCACTGTATATTGACCAGCCACCACTGTATATTGACCAGCCACCACTGTATATTGACTGTATATTGACTAGCCACCACTGTATATTGACCAGCCACCACTGTATATTGACCAGCCACCACTGTATATTGACTAGCCACCACTGTATATTGACTAGCCACCACTGTATATTGACTGTATATTGACCAGCCACCACTGTATATTGACTGTATATTGACTAGCCACCACTGTATATTGACTAGCCACCACTGTATATTGACTAGCCACCACTGTATATTGACTAGCCACCACTGTATATTGACTGTATATTGACTAGCCACCACTGTATATTGACTAGCCACCACTGTATATTGACTAGCCACCACTGTATATTGACTAGCCACCACTGTATATTGACTAGCCACCACTGTATATTGACTGTATATTGACCAGCCACCACTGTATATTGACTAGCCACCACTGTATATTGACTGTATATTGACTAGCCACCACTGTATATTGACTGTATATTGACTAGCCACCACTGTATATTGACTGTATATTGACTAGCCACCACTGTATATTGACTAGCCACCACTGTATATTGACCAGCCACCACTGTATATTGACTAGCCACCACTGTATATTGACTGTATATTGACTAGCCACCACTGTATATTGACTGTATATTGACTAGCCACCACTGTATATTGACTGTATATTGACTAGCCACCACTGTATATTGACTGTATATTGACTAGCCACCACTGTATATTGACTAGCCACCACTGTATATTGACTAGCCACCACTGTATATTGACTGTATATTGACTAGCCACCACTGTATATTGACTGTATATTGACCAGCCACCACTGTATATTGACTAGCCACCACTGTATATTGACTGTATATTGACTAGCCACCACTGTATATTGACTAGCCACCACTGTATATTGACCAGCCACCACTGTATATTGACTAGCCACCACTGTATATTGACCAGCCACCACTGTATATTGACCAGCCACCACTGTATATTGACTAGCCACCACTGTATATTGACTAGCCACCACTGTATATTGACTTAATATACCACCACTCCTCGTTTTTCTCTCTCTCTCTCTCTCTCTCTCTCTCTCTCTCTCTCTCTCTCTCTCTCTCTCTCTCTCTCTCTCTCTCTCTCTCTCTCTCTCTCTCTCTTCTCTCTCTCTCTCTCTCTCTCTCTCTCTCTCTCTCTCTCTTCTCTCTCTTCTCTCTCCTCTCTTCTCTCTCTCATCTCTCTATCTCTCTTCTCTCTCTCTCTCTCTCTCTCTCTCTCTCTTCTTCTCTTCTCCTATCATCTCTTCTCTCTTCTCTTCTCTTCTCTCTCCTCTCTTCTCTCTTCTCTCTCCTCTCTCCTCTCTCCTCTCTTCTCTCTCTCTCCTCTCTCTCTTCTCTCTCTTCTCTTCTCCTCTCTCTCTCCTCTCTCTCCTCTCCTCTCCTCTCCTCTCCTCTCCTCTCTCTCCTCTCTCTCTCTCTCCTCTCTCCTCTCTCTTCTCTCCTCTCCTCTCCTCTCCTCTCCTCTCTCTCTCTCTCTCCTCTCTCTCTGTAGCCTTGTCTGTCCTCAGTCCTCTCTGACTGACATCATGTGTGTTTGTATCATTCCAGTTTCCCTAGATGAGTACCGGTGGTGAATGTATATGTACCTTTACCACAGTCTGTTAATGAAGTTTGGAGAGGGTGATGGAGGATGAAAGAGCCCCCATCAATTCCATCTCAAGGACTCTAGGCTTTCTGCATAAACAAACACTTACATACTAACTAACTTCCCCTGCTGAGGCGGAGATTACACCAGATAGCTACCCACGCCATACAGACACACTCCTCTTCTCTCCACTCCTCTCCTCCCCACCACACTCCACTCGCTCCTCTCCACTTGTTTCCTCTTCTCTCCTGTCCACTTGTCTCCTCTTCTCTCCTGTCCACTTCTCTCCTGTCCACTTCTCTCCTGTCCTCTTCTCTCCTTTCCTCTTCTCTCCTGTCTCTCCTTTCTCTCTTCTCTC
>NW_025756412.1:0-6556 GCF_021184085.1 Oncorhynchus gorbuscha
CCACCTACAGTCACATACCTCCACCTACAGTCACATACCTCCACCTACAGTCACATACCTCTTTACCTCCACCTACAGTCACATACCTCTATACCTCCATCTACAGTCACATACCTCTATACCTCCATCTACAGTCCCATACCTCTATACCTCCACCTACAGTCACATACCTCTTTACCTCCACCTACAGTCACATACCTCTTTACCTCCACCTACAGTCACATACCTCTTTACCTCCACCTACAGTCACATACCTCTTTACCTCCACCTACAGTCACATACCTCTTTACCTCCACCTACAGTCACATACCTCTATACCTCCACCTACAGTCACATACCTCTTTACCTCCACCTACAGTCACATACCTCTATACCTCCACCTACAGTCACATACCTCCACCTCCACAGTCACATACCTCCACCTACAGTCACATACCTCCACCTACAGTCACATACCTCTATACCTCCACCTACAGTCACATACCTCTATACCTCCACCTACAGTCACATACCTCTATACCTCCACCTACAGTCACATACCTCTATACCTCCACCTACAGTCACATACCTCTATACCTCCACCTCAGTCACATACCTCTATACCTCCACCTAGTCACATACCTCTATACCTCCACCTAGTCACATACTTCTATACCTCCACCTAGTCACATACCTCTATACCTCCACCTACAGTCACATACCTCTATACCTCCACCTAGTCACATACCTCCACCTACAGTCACATACCTCTTTACCTCCACCTACAGTCACATACCTCCACCACTACAGTCACATACCTCCACCTACAGTCACATACCTCCACCTACAGTCACATACTCATCCACCTACAGTCACATACCTCCACCTACAGTCACATACCTCCACCTACAGTCACATACCTCTATACCTCCACCTACAGTCACATACCTCCACCTACAGTCACATACCTCCACCTACAGTCACATACCTCCACCTACAGTCACATACCTCCACCTACAGTCACATACCTCTTTACCTCCACCTACAGTCACATACCTCCATCTACAGTCACATACCTCTTTACCTCCACCTACAGTCACATACCTCCACCTACAGTCACATACCTCCACCTACAGTCACATACCTCTTTACCTCCATCTACAGTCACATACCTCCACCTACAGTCACATACCTCCACCTACAGTCACATACCTCCACCTACAGTCACATACCTCTTTACCTCCACCTACAGTCACATACCTCTATACCTCCATCTACAGTCACATACCTCTATACCTCCATCTACAGTCCCATACCTCTATACCTCCACCTAGTCACATACCTCTTTACCTCCACCTACAGTCACATACCTCTTTACCTCCACCTACAGTCACATACCTCTTTACCTCCACCTACAGTCACATACCTCTTTACCTCCACCTACAGTCACATACCTCTTTACCTCCACCTACAGTCACATACCTCTATACCTCTACCTACAGTCACATACCTCCACCTACAGTCCACCATACCTCCACCTACAGTCACCATGCCTCCACCTAGTCATGCACCTCCACCTGATCCGCATGCCTCCACCTACAGTCACATACCTCCACCTACAGTCACATACCTCCACCTACAGTCACATACCTCCACCTACAGTCACATACCTCCACCTACGATCGCATGCCTCTTTGCATCCGTCTGCAGTCCTCTTTACCTCCACCTACAGTCCCATACCTCTCTACCTCCACCTAGTCACATACCTCTTTACCTCCACCTACAGTCCCATACCTCTATACCTCCGCCTACAGTCACATACCTCTTTACCTCCACCTACAGTCACATACCTCTATACCACCACCTACAGTCAAATACCTCTATACCTCCACCTACAGTCCACATACCTCTATACCTCCTACAGTCACATACCTCTATACCTCCACCTACAGTCACATACCTCTTTACCTCCACCTACAGTCCCATACCTCTTTACCTCCACCTACAGTCCCATACCTCTTTACCTCCATCCCTACAGTCCCATACCTCTTTACCTCCACCTACAGTCCCATACCTCTTTACCTCCACCTACAGTCACACCTCTTTACCTCCACCTACAGTCACATACCTCTTTACCTCCACCTACAGTCCCATACCTCCACCTACAGTCACATACCTCTATACCTCCACCTACAGTCCCACCTCCATACCTCTTTACCTCCACCTACAGTCACATCCTACAGTTTACCTCCACCTACAGTCACATACCTCCACCTACAGTCACACACCTCCACCTACAGTCACACACCTCCACCTACAGTCACACACCTCCACTACAGTCACACACCTCCACCTACAGTCCCACACCTCTATACCACCTACAGTCACATACCTCCACCTACAGTCACATACCTCCACCTACAGTCACACACCTCCACCTTCAGTCCATACCTCCACCTACAGTCACATACCTCCACCTACAGTCACATACCTCCACCTACAGTCACATACCTCCACCTACAGTCACATACCTCCACCTACAGTCACATACCTCCACCTACAGTCACATGCCTCCACCTACAGTCCACATACCTCCTACAGTCACATACCTCCTACAGTCACATACCTCCACCTACAGTCACATACCTCCACCTACAGTCACATACCTCCACCTACAGTCACATACCTCCACCTACAGTCACATACCTCTTTACCTCCACCTACAGTCACATACCTCTATACCTCCACCTACAGTCACATACCTCTATACACTCTATACCTCCACCTACAGTCACTTACCTGCACACCTCCACCTACAGTCCCATACCTCTTTACCTCCACCTACAGTCACATACCTCTTTACCTCCACATACCTCCACCTACAGTCCATACCTCCACCTACAGTCCCATACCTCCACCTACAGTCCCATACCTCCACCTACAGTCCCATACCTCTCTACCTCCACCTACAGTCACATACCTCCACCTACAGTCACATACCTCCACCTACAGTCACATACCTCTTTACCTCCACCTACAGTCACATACCTCTTTACCTCCACCTACAGTCCCATACCTCTCTACCTCCACCTACAGTCCCATACCTCCACCTACAGTCACATACCTCCACCTACAGTCACATACCTCCACCTACAGTCACATACCTCTTTACCTCCACCTACAGTCACATACCTCTTTACCTCCACCTACAGTCCCATACCTCTCTACCTCCACCTACAGTCCCATACCTCCACCTACAGTCACATACCTCCACCTACAGTCACATACCTCCACCTACAGTCACATACCTCCACCTACAGTCACATACCTCTTTACCTCCACCTACAGTCCCATACCTCTTTACCTCCACCTACAGTCACATACCTCTTTACCTCCACATACCTCCACCTACAGTCACATACCTCCACCTACAGTCCCATACCTCCACCTACAGTCCCATACCTCCACCTACAGTCCCATACCTCCACCTACAGTCCCATACCTCTCTACCTCCACCTACAGTCACATACCTCCACCTACAGTCACATACCTCCACCTACAGTCACATACCTCTTTACCTCCACCTACAGTCACATACCTCTTTACCTCCACATACCTCCACCTACAGTCCCATACCTCCACCTACAGTCCCATACCTCCACCTACAGTCCCATACCTCCACCTACAGTCCCATACCTCTCTACCTCCACCTACAGTCACATACCTCCACCTACAGTCACATACCTCTATACCTCCACCTACAGTCACATACCTCCACCTACAGTCACATACCTCTATACCTCCACCTACAGTCACATACCTCTATACCTCCACCTACAGTCACATACCTCCACCTACAGTCACATACCTCTATACCTCCACCTACAGTCACATACCTCTTTACCTCCACCTACAGTCCCATACCTCCACCTACAGTCACACCTCTTTACCTCCACCTACAGTCACATACCTCTTTACCTCCACCTACAGTCACATACCTTTTACCTCCACCTACAGTCACATACCTCCACCTACAGTCACATACCTCTTTACCTCCACCTACAGTCACATACCTCCACCTACAGTCACATACCTCCACCTACAGTCCTATACCTCCACCTACAGTCACATACCTCCACCTACTCACATACCTCCACCTACAGTCACATACCTTTACCTACAGTCCCATACCTCCATATACAGTCCCATACTCCACCTACAGTCCCATACCTCCACCTACAGTCCCATACCTCCACCTACAGTCCCATACCTCACCTACAGTCTATACTTATACTTCTCCACCTACAGTCACATACCTCCACCTATAGTCACATACCTCTATACCTCCACCTACAGTCACATACTAACCTCTTTACCTCCACCTACAGTCATCCATAAGTCCTCTTTACCTCCAACCTACAGTCCCATACTCCACCTACAGTCACATACCTCTTATACCTCCACTCTACAGTCACATACCTCTTTACCTCCACCTACAGTCACATACCTCTATTCCACCTACAGTCACATACTCTTTACCTCCACCTACAGTCACATACCTCTTTACCTCCACTCTACAGTCACATACCTCTTTATTCTCCACCTACAGTCACATACCTCCACCTACAGTCACATACCTCCACCTACAGTCACATACCTCCATAGTCCATACCTCTTTACCTCCACCTACAGTCCTATACATACCTCCACCTACAGTCACATACCTTTCCCACCTACAGTCACATACCTCCTACAGTCATATACTTATGCCTACTTCATAGTCCACCTACAGTCCCATACCTCCACCTATAGTCATATACTTTTATTCCACCTATAGTTCACATACTTATCTTTTTGCATAGTGTCACATACTTATACTCTAACAGTCATATACCTCCACTCTACTAGTCACATACTTCTACTCTATAGTCACATACTATACTCTCATAGTCATATACTTTATACCCATAGTCACATACTTATACTCTCCACTCTACAGTCATATATTTCTCTACTCTATAGTCATATACTTCTCACTTCTATAGTCCTATACTCTATATACTCTGTAGTCACATACTTATACTCCACCTACAGTGACATACCCCTTATACTCTCCACCTATAGTCATATACCTCCACCTACAGTCACATTTATATAGTCACATATTTTCTTTTACTTACTTCTATAGTTCACATACCTCCACTTAGTCATATAATACTTCCACTTATAGTTACATATTCACCTACAGTCACATACTCTTTACCTCCACCTACAGTCACATACCTTTACCACTCCCACAGTCACATACCTTATACCTCCACCTACAGTCACATACCTTTCTATACCTCCACCTACAGTCACATACTCTATACTCTCCTATAGTCACATACCTATATACTCTACTTCTATAGTTACATATTTTCTTTGTATTTACTCTATAGTTACATACTTTATACTTAGTTATATACTTTATATATCTTCTCTATAGTTACATAATACTTTATATTTCTCTACTCTATAGTTCATATACTTTTATTTACTCTATAGTTATATACTTATATTTCCACTCTATAGTTCATAATACTTTTATTTACTCTACAGTCATAGATCTTTACTTCTTACATAGTTCTATACTTATACTCTGTAATTTCATAGTCACATACTTATACTTCCACTTCTATAGTCACATACTTATACTTCTCCATAGTCATATACACTTCTAACTCTACATAGAATATATATACTTTCCACTCATAGTCTCATACTCTTCTTTACTTCTCTACTCTAGTCACATACTTATACTCTATAGTTACATATTATCTCTTACTCTATAGTTACATATTTTCATTTCTCTTACTCTATAGTCACATACCTCTATACCTCCACCTACAGTCACATACCTCCACCTACAGTCACATACCTCCACCTACAGTCACATACCTCCACCTACAGTCACATACCTCCACCTACAGTCACATACCTCCACCTACAGTCACATACCTCCACCTACAGTCACATACCTCCACCTACAGTCACATACCTCTATACCTCCACCTACAGTCACATACCTCCACCTACAGTCACATACCTCCACCTACAGTCACATACCTCCACCTACAGTCACATACCTCCACCTACAGTCACATACCTCTTTACCTCCACCTACAGTCACATACCTCCATCTACAGTCACATACCTCTTTACCTCCACCTACAGTCACATACCTCCACCTACAGTCACATACCTCCACCTACAGTCACATACCTCTTTACCTCCATCTACAGTCACATACCTCCACCTACAGTCACATACCTCCACCTACAGTCACATACCTCCACCTACAGTCACATACCTCTTTACCTCCACCTACAGTCACATACCTCTATACCTCCATCTACAGTCACATACCTCTATACCTCCATCTACAGTCCCATACCTCTATACCTCCACCTAGTCACATACCTCTTTACCTCCACCTACAGTCACATACCTCTTTACCTCCACCTACAGTCACATACCTCTTTACCTCCACCTACAGTCACATACCTCTTTACCTCCACCTACAGTCACATACCTC
>NW_025756413.1:0-6555 GCF_021184085.1 Oncorhynchus gorbuscha
GTGGACAGACAGGACTCTACTAGCTATGAAGCACATGCCCTTTACCCTTACAGTCTCTGAAGTGACATGGGCAGATAGGAGGTGGACAGACAGGACTCTACCTTTGTAGAGCATGCCCTTACCCTTACCGTCTCTGAGTAGGCATGGGCGAGATGGGAGGTGGACACACAGGACTCACCTTTGTGAGCACATGCCCCTTGCCCTTACAGTCTCTGAGTGACACTTGGGTAGATAGAGAGTGGACGGGCCGGACTCTACCTTTGTAGAGCACATGCCCCTTTACCCTTACCGTCTCTGAAGTGACATGGGCAGATAGGAGGTGGACAGACAGGACTCTACCTTTGTAGAGCACATGCCTTTACCACTTACAGTCTCCTAGTGACACGGGCAGATAGGAGGTGGACAGACAGGACTCTACCTTTGTGAGGCACATGCCCCTTTACCCTTACAGTCTCTGAAGTGACACGGGCAGATGGGAGTGGACAGACAGGACTCTGCTTTGCCAGAGCACATGCCCCTTTACCACTTACAGTCTCTGAAGTGACATGGGCAGATAGGAGGTGGACAGACAGGACTCTACCTTTGTAGAGCACATGCCCCTTTACCCTTACAGTCTGACAGTGACATGGGCAGATAGGAGGTGGACAGACAGGACTCTACCTTTGTAGAGCACATGCCCCTTTACCCTTACAGTCTCTGAAGTGACATGGGCAGATAGGAGGTGGACAGACAGGACTCTACCTTTGTAGAGCACATGCCCCTTTACCCTTACAGTCTCTGAAGTGACATGGACAGATAGGATTGATCCCTCAGAGAGTCAAAAAAATAATGGTTGAGAAAATCTCACAGTACTTAGAACTATATAAATTCCTGTAGAAGTTGGAACTAAAGTCAGAGACTAATTTAGGATCGTCTGTGATGAGACCATTAATATTTAAATTGTTGAATTGTATTATTTTTAAGAGTGGTCTTTTCAACCTGAAAAAACAAGATGAATTTGCTCATCCTCCTCCAGCCACTTCTTCCCAGATCTGACAAAGGCTCCTCTGCTTTCAGTTTATGCACATCATCCAACTTGTGTTGTAGATCAAACAGAACAGATTTGTCCTACATTTATTTACATTGAAGTCACTTAGCGATGCTCTTATCAGGCTTTGACCTAAATTGGGTGCGTATTCACCTTATGACATCCAGTGGAACAGTCACTTTACAATAGTGCATCTAAATCTTAAGGAGAGGGTGAGAGGGATTACTTATCCTATCCTAGGTATTCCTTAAAGAGAATTGGGAGTTTCAGTGTCTCCGGTGGTGATTGACTCCGCTGTCCTGGCATCGGGAGGGAGTTTGTTCCACCATTGGGGTGCCAGACGGCGAACAGTAGTGGAACAAACTCCTGCTACGCCAGGACAGCGGAGTCAATCACCACCTTCCGTCCTCCTCTGAGAGACTTTCAACAGATATATTCATAAATATTTTCCAACCTCATATTTAAAGGAGTTGCTTGTATACTCTTCTTTAAAACATGTTTTATTTATTTTATGATTGTTTTTTTTTCTTTACTTTGAGATTTATTTTTATTTTTTTACTAACAACAAATCAATACAGGAAGTACATGTGGGAACACAAGTATCTATAAATAATATACAAAGGACAATTGGGCTGGGGGCGGGGCTATGGGCGGGGCTATGGGCAGGGCTAGCGGCAGGGCTATGGGCAGGGCTAGCGGCAGGGCTAGCGGCAGGGCTATGGGCAGGGCTAGCGGCAGGGCTATGGGCAGGGCTAGCAGGGCTATGGGCAGGGCTAGCGGCAGGGCTATGGGCAGGGCTATGGGCAGGGCTAGCGGCAGGGCTATGGGCAGGGCTAAGCGGCAGGGCTAGCGGCAGGGCGCTGGCAAGGGCTATATGCAGAATGGCTGGGGGCTATGGGCAGGGCTATGGGCGGGGGCTATGGGCAGGGCTAGCGGCAGGGCTATTATGGGCAGGGCTATGGGCAGGGCTAGCGGCAGGGCTATAGGCAGGGCTATAGGCAGGGCCCAGCGGCAGGGATCGCGGCAGGGCTATAAGGGCAGGGCTAGCGGCAGGGCTATAAGGCAGGAGCTAGCGGCAGGGCTAGCAGCAGGGCTATGGGCAGGGCTAGGGCGGGGGGCTATGGCGGGCTATAAGGCAGGACTATAGGGCAGGGCTAGCGGCAGGGCTATGGGCAGGGCTAGCGCGGCAGGGCTATGGGCAGGGCTATGGGCAGGGCTATGGGCGGGGCCAAGGAGGTATAATATCACATTACAAAGAACTTAAAGGGACATACATACATACATACATTTATAATTCTAATAGCTTTTTGTTTAGTAGAATATTAAAAGTGTCTATCCTAGTTCAATTCTTTTTGTAGGTGAAAATGGTGTTTTGTTTGTAAATTTACATTTGGGAATATGAAATATGGCCAAAAGATTAATTAAATTAATTACATAAAATTGTTTCAGCTTATTTATATCCTAAATAAAGAATTCAAGCAGTACATCTCTCCATAATAGTCATGTAACATCTTCAGAAATGTGTACAATTATGAATCTACTGGTGTCTTACCACATTCCCTACATGAATACAAGGCCACAAAAGATACAACACTGTTTCTGGGTGGTCATTACAAAATACAACACTGTTTCTGGGTGGTCATTACAAAGATACAACACTGTGTCTGGGTGGTCATTACAAAAGATACAACACTGTTTCTGAATTGGTCATACAAAAGATACAACACTGTTTTGGTGGTCATTTACAAAAGATACAACACTGTTTCTGGGTGGTCATTACAAAAGATACAACACTGTTTCTGGGTGGTCATTACAAAGATACAACACTGTTTCTGGGTGGTCATTACAAAGATACAACACTGTTTCTGGGTGGTGAATACAAAAGATACAACACTGTTTCTGGGTGGGTGAATACAAAGATACAACACTGTTTCTGGGTGGTGAATACAAAAGATACAACACTGTTTCTGGTGGTCATTACAAAGATACAACACTGTTTCTGGGTGGTCATTACAAAGATACAACACTGTTTCTGGTGGTCATTACAAAAGATACAACACTGTTTCTGGGTGGTCATTACAAAGATACAACACTGTTTCTGGGTGGTCATTACAAGAGATACAACACTGTTTCTGGGTGGTCATTACAAAAGGTACAACACTGTTTCTGGGTGGTCATTACAAAAGATACAACACTGTTTCTGGGTGGTCATTACAAAAGATACAACACTGTTTCTGGGTGGTCATTACAAAAGATACAACACTGTTTCTGGGTGGTCATTACAAAGATACAACACTGTTTCTGGGTGGTCATTACAAGATACAACACTGTTCTGGGTGGTCATTACAAAAGATACAACACTGTTTCTGGGTGGTCATTACAAAAGGTACAATTTGAGTTGATGTATATTTTTTTAACTTCTTCATATAGTGGTTGGCAGGATAATATTTATGAATAATTTAAAAAGAAACTTCCTGAATTTTGTTAATAAATAGGTATGTGTGTGGCAAAATACAGACTTTTTTCCCAACAGATATGATCAATAAATCCCATTCCAATAAGGAATGACATAAGGTATGGATACAACATCCTGCTGAAACAAGGTTTGTGTCTCTCTGTTGTTGTATGGACCAAAAGAGAAACAAATCTTTCCTACTGATGAGTCAGCAGGGTCAATAGAAGGTAGGCTCTGAGGGTCAGGTCTTTCCTACTGATGAGTCAACAGGGTCAATAGAAGGTAGGCCCTGAGGGTCAGGTCTTGACATGTTCCTGAATAACATAGCAACACCAGAGGGAATGGCATCTAAAACAATTGCAAAATCTTTAGGTGTTACAGGGACCTTGTAAAGTATTCCTTATAACTGAGTTAAAGACCCTCTGCATTTACCAGTTAGCTCACCAATAGGATATTATTTCAGAAACAATATTCTAAAAATAAAGACGTATTTTCATACAATATATCCCGATTATTCCATATATAATATCTGTGAGGAAAAAATGATGCTTATAAATTAAGGACCACGACAAGAAAACCTGCTGAGCAGCCGTAGAGAAATTCAAAGTTCCAATTTCACTGGAACTTTGTCAATGTTAAAATTACAAACCAACATGAAGTTAAGGTAGAGAAGACATGATGAGGAATACAATTCCACATAGAAGTGGGTCTTCTGAGGAATTGATTTATCCAATTGATCTTAAAAGTATTATTTATTTAAGGTAGTAAAGTCCAGAAGATTCCGCCCATCATACTCATAAGTGTTCATTTTACAACAGGTTTCCTAATGTAATGGGTACGGTTTACTAGGATATCAACTCTTTTTTTATTTTAATGTTTTATTTATAGTTTTTGTACTTTTATTTTTTATTTGTTTTATTAACAACAAATCAATACATAAAGTACATGAGAGAACACAAGTATATATAGATTATAAACAATGGACAATCGAGCTAGGGCGGGGCTGGGGGCGGGGCTAGTGGGTACAATATCACATTACAATTACACAAGGACCTTAAGGGACATGCATATACTTACAATATGAACTCAGTAGCACAGACTATATCCATATGACGTTGAGAAATAGTGAATTGTGGGAAGTTTAGAAGATACCCTGTTTGTTCTTATAGGTAACCAGATCATGACTGCAACTCATGTACTAAGTCTTTAACCACACAGTGTTGTTACATTGGTGAGTAAAAAACCCATGCTTCCTACGCTTTAACATTTTGTCTGAAAATAAAATATACATTTTCTCTCAACTGCGTTACCCACTCCAGTCAGCAGATGGCGGTCTGAGAATTTAAGCCGATGCTGTTAGTGTGACGTATAATGTAGTGGACGGAACGCTTCTTTCATCAGCAGCAACAGTTAGTCAGACACCTCGGTAGCTTGATAGACAAAATATACGAACCAATAAACCGCTTTAGACGCTTTCGTGTTTATTAGCCACTGTATTTTAAACTGACTACTATCGTCTGGTTAGTTATCCCATTTAATTTCATATTTACAGTGTTGTTATTATTATTCAGCTAGCTCCTTGTTAAGTTAGCATTAGCCTAGCTAGCTAACATCTCTGACCATGAGTTCACTAAGCTACTCTCCTCCTGTTAAAGAAGAGGAGGTCTGCTGGACGGAGAAAGAGGGTCTCGTCAAAGAGGAGGCGGAAGAGGAGGCTGTTACCGTGAAAGAAGAAGAGAAAGACGTCTCAGTTAAAGAAGAGGAAGATGTGTTCAGAGTGAAAGAGGAGGAGGATGTTACAGTAAAAGAAGAGGAGGAAGAGAAAGAGGAGGATGCAGTTTTTGGAGTGAAAGAGGAGGAGGAGATGACTGTCACGTCGAAAAAGGAGGAGGAAACTGGATATCTGGGCGGTTTCCCAAAAGCATATTCAGGCGTCAATGGTTCCACAACAATGAATTTAGCCGTAAGATGGTTTTCGAGAAACCGGGCCCTGATGCTTACTAGTAAGTACTGTCTTAGAATCAGAGGCACAAACTCTGCATTTGTTGAACTGATGCCTGGTGTTAAAAGGGAAATCTGTAGTTGCTACATCCATATTGTGACTTTTAAATGATTTATTTATAGCCATTGATTCTTGAAGAATATAACACATGCCTCAAGAGCTTAGTTCAACTGTTTACCCCATCAGAACCCCAAATAAGATGTTTTTACTCCAATGTTTAGAAACAATGTAAACCAACACTGTATAGCCTCAACATGGTTAAAACTATAATGTTGATATCATGGATGGTCAGTCCTGCATCCATAGGTCTCTATGAATTTGAGAGTAGTTAGATTTCAGCCCCATCCAACATCTTATTACCAAAATAGTGGTGTAATTACAGCTTTGTTATTGTTTAAACTGCAGATTGATGGATGTGGCTTTTTTTAAAGGGAGCTAGCTAGGTTTTAAGCAGCAACAAAAAAATGGCTGCCCAGAGACTTGGTTAACAGCTGAGGGATGGGGGAAGGAGAAGTGTAACCACTCTCAAATTCATAGTGAACAATATTGTAGAAACCTTAACCCAACACCTAGCGACCTCGTCAAGAAGTTCAGACATCTTGGCATAACAGTTATAAGGTGTTGGCTTGACAGTCGCTGGACCCAGGTTTGAGTTCAGCTCAGGGCTACCCTCTGAATTCACCACACTATGAGTACAAGGACTGGCCACCTATAAGGTTCAAAATGATAGTTTTAACCAGGTTTCTAGGATATATGGTATATTCTAGAATTCATCCATGATGTCATAGTGATAGTTTAACCAGGTTTCTCGGATATAGTGCTTTATTACAGTGGCGTTATACAAGCTTATGTTTTGGTTTCTGGTGAGGTAATGCGGTTGAAACATTTGAGGCATTTATAAGTTATATTCTTCAGTAATCAATGGCTTACAGTATATGGGTCTTTCCATAACTACCAGTGTAGGTTTCCTGTGGGAGTCAAATTGTCTAGGATATATCATATATTCTAGAATTCACCCATGATGTCATAATGATAGTTTAACCAGGTTTCTAGGATATATAGTATATTCTG
>NW_025756414.1:0-6555 GCF_021184085.1 Oncorhynchus gorbuscha
GTCTGTGTCTCCCTCCCTCCGTCCGTCCGTCCGTCCGTCTGTATCTGTCTGTGTCTCCGTCCGTCCATCCATCTGTGTCTCCGTCCGTCTGTCTGTCTGTATCTGTCTGTGTCCGTCCGTCCGTCTGTCTGTCAGCTAGTTGTCAGTGTGAGTTGGATTCATGGGAATCCCGCCGTGTGCCTGCACTCGAAATGTGCTGCGGTCCAGAGCATCCAGCACCGTGCTGTGTGTGTTGCTAGAGAGGTTTCATGGCCTGTTCTACAGACCCACAGTACAAGCCCACAGTATAGAACCACAGTACAGACCCACAGTACAGACCCCCAGTACAGACCCACACTACAGACCCACAGTACAGACGCACAGTATAGAACCACACTACAGACCCACAGTACAGACCCACAGTATAGAACCACACTACAGACCCACACGACAGACCCACAGTACAGACCCACAGTATAGGAACCACACTACAGACCCAAGTGGTGAGTCAACAAGTTTCTCTACTGGCACAAACGCTACGTGTGCAACAACACACAAAGAGAAATCAGAACCAGCCACATCATATTTAACTTGCGTTGATCGGAGCAGAAATAGTTTTTGGTATCTGTCAGTTGTCACTGTATTAGACTAAGCCGAGCTGATTTGATGATGTTGGAAATGGTGCTGGAATAGTGGAGGCAGCTCCTAGTTTATTTGCTAGACTTGCGGTAACTCTCTGTACTTCTAAATCAATAGTAGTTTAGTGGTGCGGAACATGTCAGACACATGACCTTGCTTGACCTTGCTGTAGGTCATGTAACTGTTGGTTACATCTAATATGTTTTGTGGACAGAGGTTGCTCTTCTAGCTTTTCGTGGTTGAATTTATTCTGCCAATGTTTATTTTTAAATTTTATTTTACCTTTATTTAACCAGGTAGGCTAGTTGAGAACAAGTTCTCATTTGCAACTGCGACCTGGCCAAGATAAAGCATAGCAGTGTGAACAGACAACACAGAGTTACACTGTGTCTTCTTATTGTCTCGGCATTTAGGCCCTATATATATATATATATATATATATATATATATATATCACAGTATATATATATATATATATATATATCACAGTATATGATCTAACAGGAAGCAACACATTGTTTTAATAGGGCTTGTTGTTTTGTAGAGAGTTGGCCTTGTTATGTAATCGTGGAGGAGCATTCTCAGGTAGGCAATAGAGTTGGCCTTGATGTGTAATCGTGGAGGAGCATTCTCAGGTAGGCAATAGAGTTGGCGTTGATGTGTAATCGTGTCCTGCTGACAGATATCGAACGGTAATGATCTTCTGGATCCACAAATACAGTAAGGACACACACACACACACGCAAGCACGCACACACACACACACGCAAGCACGCACGCACACACACACACACACAAAAGACCCTGAGGCTAAAGAATATGTAATGCTGATGTTCCACATCGCCTGCGTTGTTGTGTCTGCTCTCCAAGTGTTTGGTGACTTTGAAGGAGGTAAACTGAAATCTGTTTTACCTCATTTCTACCAGCAGCAGTGAAACTACAGGTGAAACAACTCTAGATCACCTCTACTACACACGGAGACATATAAAACTAGATCACCTCTACTACACACAGGAGACATATAAAACTAGATCACCTCTACTACACGCAGATACATATAAAACTAGATCACCTCTACTACACACAGATACACATATAAAACTAGATCACCTCTACTACACACAGATACACATATAAAACTAGATCACCTCTACTACACACAGATACATATAAAACTAGATCACCTCTACTACACACAGATACACATATAAAACTAGATCACCTCTACTACACACAGATACACATATAAAACTAGATCACCTCTACTACACACAGATACACATATAAAACTAGATCACCTCTACTACACACAGATACACATATAAAACTAGATCACCTCTACTACTACTACACACAGACCCACAGTACAGACCCACAGTATAGACCCACAGTATAGACCCACAGTATAGAACCACACTACAGACCCACAGTACAGACCCACAGTATGGAACCACACTACAGACCCACATTACAGACCCACAGTATAGACCCACACTACAGACCCACACTACAGACATACAGTACAGACCCACAGTACAGACCCACAGTACAGACCCACAGTATAGACCCACAGTATAGACCCACAGTATAGAACCACACTACAGACCCACACTACAGACATACAGTACAGACCCACAGCACAGACCCACACTACAGACCCACAGTACAGACCCACAGTATAGAACCACACAACAGACCCACAGTACAGACTCACAGTATAGAACCACACTACAGACCCACAGTACAGACCCACAGTATAGACCCAGAGTATAGACCCACACTACAGACCCACAGTACAGACCCACACTACAGACCCACAGTACAGACCAACAGTATAGACCCACAGTATAGAACCACACTACAGACCCACAGCACAGACCCACAGTACAGACCCACAGTACAGACCCACAGTACAGACCCACAGTACAGACCCACAGTATAGACCCACAGTATAGACCCACACTACACATCTATGTTCCAAGATGGCGTAGCAGTCGGACGTGTGTTTAGTCTTGTCCCGTCCTGTCTAGTGTAAATATAGTTTTATTCGTTTTCGTTCTGTATATATTTCGTACATATTTTAATCTCACTTTCCAACTAGAGCTGAATATACTCTCCTGCAACCCGCATCACCCAATGTGAGTACGGATCTGCTTTTTCTATACTTTACTTTAGAACCGGAACCCCCATCAGAAGCTAGCCAGCTAACTAGCTACTAGCTAGTACTCAGTTAGCCATTGCTAGCGGTCTTCAAAGCTAACTAGGACACCAGCGCGACATCAACCCAGAGCACATCAGACTGCTTTTCTCCGGATTCCTACCGCAAGCTCTGAACCTTTACACCGGATCATCGCAACTAGCTAGCTGCAATCCGAGTGGCTACTCCTGGCTAACGCCTCTGTCCCAAAACAAGCACCAATTAGCCTTGAGCTAGCCTCGAGCTAAGCCCATCTCCCGACTAGCCGAAGAGGCCCAACAATACCTCTTTTGCCAATTGGCCTGGACCCTTTACTGCCGACACGGAGCCCCGCCGATCCATCACGACTGGTCCGCCGACATAATCGTCCGAGGTGGTTTCAACAGGCTTTTCCGTTGCGACATCGCCAAAGATCCATCTGCCGGCCAAGGCCCGCGAGCTTTCTGAAACGCTGTGTCTCCAGCTCACCTAGCGTACTAGAGCACCTGTAGCATACTCCTGGGCTACTATTACCCGGGCCCACGACCGGTCTGTCGATGTCACCGCATGAAGAGGAATAAACAGACTCGCCCCATCGCGACGTCCCCCCAAAGGTTAACTCTCTAGCCCTCGCTATCTCCCTGCTTGCTAATTCGGCCTGCTAACGGCTAGCTTGTCTAGCCCGGGCCTACGAACTGTTAGCTTGTTAGCACAGGCCTGCTAACCATCTGAATCACTGCATCCCAAACTCTCTGAACCCATTTACTTTCTATCTCTTTTTGATTTTTATTTTGTTTATACCTTCCGGAAACTTGCCTCACCCACTGTGGTACGGAATCGCTGTTACTTTTAATTTTTATTTTATTTTTATAACACACTCAAGAACCTCCAGACGCTAACCAGCTAACTAGCTACAAGCTATTTAGTCATTGTTAGTTTAAATTATTTATTATTTTTATTAATAAAAACCTGGATAACACTCGCCAGCCCAGCCCCCTGCCCCATCCACCGCTGCCCCCTGGACACTGATCTCTTGGCTACATAGCTGACGCACACTGGACTGTCCATTAATCACGGTACTCAACTCTGCTTGTTTGTTTTATCTGTCGGCCCAGTTGCCTAGTCAACGCCATTTTACCTGCTGTTTGTTGTGCTAGCTGATTAGCCTCGCCCACTGTTTTTAGCTAGCTTTCTCAATTCAACACCTGTGACTACTGTATGCCTCGCTGTATGTCTCTCCCAAATGTCAATATGCCTTGTATACTGTTGTTCAGGTTAGTTATCATTGTTTTAGTTCACAATGGAGCCCCTAGATCCACTCTGCATACCCCTGTTACCTCCCTTGTCCCACCCCCCACACATGCGGTGACATCACCCATTACAACCAGCATTTCCAGAGATACAACCTCTCTCATCATCACCCAGTGCCTGGGCTTACCTCCGCTGTACCCGCACCCCACCATACCCCTGTCTGCGCATTATGCCCTGAATATATTCTACCATGCCCAGAAACCTGCTCCTCTTATCCTCTGCCCCCAACGCTCTAGGCGACCAGTTTTGATAGCCTTTAGCCGTACCCTCATACTACTCCTTCTCTGTTCCGCGGGTGATGTGGAGGTAAACCCAGGCCCCGCATGTCCCCAGGTACCCTCATTTGTTGACTTCTGTGATCGAAAAAGTCGTTCATCTGTCAACATCAGAAGCCTCCTTTCAGAGATTTCCATGCCCAACTATAGCATCTTAGTCAAGATAGAACTACCGCCAAGGGGCGGGTCACTTGATCTACTGCAGAGATAGCCTGCAAAGTAATGTCATACCAGTCCATACCCAAACAGTTTGAACTACTGTTTTTTGAAAATTACTCTTCTCCGAAACAAGTCTCTCACTGTTGCCGCCTGCTACCGGCCCCTTTCAGCTCCCAGCTGTGCCCTTGGACACCATTTGTGAATTGATGGCGCCCCATCTGGCTTCAGAGTTCGTTCTGTTAGGTGACCTAAACTGGATAATGCTAACACCTGCAGTCCTACAATCTAAGCTAGATGACTCAATCTCACTCAAATCATCAAGGAACCCACCAGGTACAAGCCCTAACTCTGTAAACAAGGGCACCTCATAGACGTCATCCTGACCAACTGGCCCTCCAAATATACCTCTGCTGTCTTCAACCAGGATCTCAGCGATCACTGCCTCATCGCCTGTATCCGCCACGGAGCCGCAGTCAAACGACCACCCTCATCACTGTCAAACGCTCCTAAAACACTTCTGTGAGCAGGCCTTTCTAATCGACATGGCCCGGGTATCCTGGAAGGACATTGACCTCATCCCGTCAGTTGAGGATGCATGGTCATTCTTTAAAAGTAACTTCCTCACCATTTTAGATAAGCATGCTCCGTTCAAAATGCAGAACCAAGAACAGATACAGCCCTTGGTTCACTCCAGACCTGACTGCCCTCGACCAGCACAAAAACATCCTGTGGCGGACTGCAATAGCATCGAATAGCCCCCGTGATATGCAACTGTTCAGGGAAGTCAGGAACCAATACACAGATCAGTCAGGAAAGCTAAGGCCAGCTTCTTCAGGCAGAAGTTTGCATCCTGTAGCTCCAACTCCAAAGTTCTGGGACACTGTGAAGTCCATGGAGCAAAAAGAGCACCTCCTCCCAGCTGCCCACTGCACTGAGGCTAGGAAACACGGTCTCCACCGATAAATCCATGATTATCGAAAACTTCAATAAGCACTTCTCAAGCTGGCCATGCCTTCCCGCCTGGCTACTCAACCTCGGCCAACAGCTCCGCCCTTCGTAGCTCCTCACCAAGCCTCTCCAGGTTCTCCTTTACCCAAATCCAGATAGCAGATGTTCTGAAAGAGCTGCAAAACCTGGACCCGTACAAATCAGCTGGGCTTGACAATCTGGACCCGCTATTTCTGAAACTATCTGCCGCCATTGTCGCAACCCCCTATTACCAGCCTGTTCAGCCTCTCTTTCATATCGTCTGAGATCCCCAAGGATTGGAAAGCTGCCGCAGTCATCCCCCTCTTCAAAGGGAGACACCCTGGACCCAAACTGTTACAGACCTATATCCATCCTGCCCTGCCTATCTAAGGTCTTGAAAGCCAAGTCAACAAACAGGTCACTGACCATCTGAATCCACCGTACCTTCTCCGCTGTGCAATCTGGTTTCGAGCGGTCAGGGTGCACCTCAGCCACACTCAAGGTACTAAACGATATCATAACCGCCATCGATAAAAGACAGTACTGTGCAGCCGTCTTCATCGACCTCGCCAAGGCTTTCGACTCTGTCAATCACCATATTCTTATCGGCAGACTCTACAGCCTCGGTTTTTCGGATGACTGCCTTGCCTGGTTCACCAATTACTTTGCAGACAGAGTTCAGTGTGTCAAATCGGAGGCATGCTGTCCCGGTCCTCTGGCAGTCTCTATGGGGTGCCACAGGGTTCAATTCTCGGGCCGACTCTTTTCTCTGTGTATATCAATGATGTTGCTCTTGCTGCGGGCGATTCCCTGATCCACCTCTACGCAGACGACACCATTCTATATACTTTCGGCCCGTCATTGGACACTGTGCTATCTAACCTCCAAACGAGCTTCAATGCCATACAGCACTCCTTCCGTGGCCTCCAACTGCTCTTAAATGCGAGTAAAACCAAATGCATGCTTTTCAACCGATCGCTGCCTGCACCCGCATGCCCGACTAGCATCACCACCCTGGATGGTTCCGACCTTGAATATGTGGACATC
>NW_025756415.1:0-6550 GCF_021184085.1 Oncorhynchus gorbuscha
ATTACAGTACACTGGCTGTAGCCCTGCCTACTAGTATAACATCAGTGCTCACTGGCTGTAGTCTCGTTCTTACCGCAAATATCAGTATTACAGTGCTCACTGGCTGTAGTCCTTGCCTTACTAGTATAACACATGAGTACCACTGGCTGTAGTCCTGCTCCTACCAGTATAACACACGTAGTACCACTGGCTGTGGGGCCCTGTCTACCAGTATAACACCACATCAGTACCACTGGCTGTAGTCCTGTCTACTAGTATAACACATCAGTACCACTGGCTGTAGTCCTGTCTACCAGTATAACACATCAGTACCACTGGCTGTAGTCCTGTCTACCAGTATAACACATCAGTATTACAGTACCACTGGCTGTAGTCCTGTCTACCAGTATAACACATCAGTATTACAGTACCACTGGCTGTAGTCCTGTCTACTAGTATAACACATCAGTACCACTGGCTGTAGTCCTGTCTACCAGTATAACACATCAGTATTACAGTACCACTGGCTGTAGTCCTGTCTACTAGTATAACACATCAGTACAGTTCACTGGCTGTAGTCCTGTCTACCAGTATAACACATCAGTATTACAGTACCACTGGCTGTGTCCTGTCTACTAGTATAACACATCAGTACCACTGGCAGTCCTGTCTACCAGTATCAGTACCACTGGCTGCTAGTCCTGTCTACCAGTATAACACATCAGTATTACAGTACCACTGGCTGTAGTCCTGTCTACTAGTATAACACATCAGTACCACTGGCTGTAGTCCTGTCTACCAGTATAACACATCAGTATTACAGTACCACTGGCTGTAGTCCTGTCTACTAGTATAACACATCAGTACCACTGGCTGTAGTCCTGTCTACCAGTATAACACATCAGTATTACAGTACCACTGGCTGTAGTCCTGTCTACCAGTATAACACATCAGTACCACTGGCTGTAGTCCTGTCTACCAGTATAACACATCAGTACCACTGGCTGTAGTCCTGTCTACCAGTATAACACATCAGTACCACTGGCTGTAGTCCTGTCACCTACCAGTATAGTATAACACATCAGTACCACTGGCTGTAGTCCTGTCTACCAGTATAACACATCAGTACCACTGGCTGTAGTCCTGTCTACCAGTATAACACATCAGTATTACAGTACCACTGGCTGTAGTCCTGTCTACCAGTATAACATCAGTATTCAGTACCACTGGCTGTAGTCCTGTCTACCAGTATAACATCAGTATTACAGTACCACTGGCTGTAGTCCTGTCTACTAGTATAACACATCAGTACCACTGGCTGTAGTCCTGTCTACCAGTATAACACATCAGTATTACAGTACCACTGGCTGTAGTCCTGTCTACAGTATAACACATCAGTACCACTGGCTGTAGTCCTGTCTACCAGTATAACACATCAGTACCACTGGTCCTGTCTACCAGTATAACACATCAGTACCACTGGCTGTAGTCCTGTCTACCAGTATAACACATCAGTACCACTGGCTGTAGTCCTGTCTACCAGTATAACACATCAGTACCACTGGCTGTAGTCCTGTCTACCAGTATAACACATCAGTACCACTGGCTGTAGTCCTGTCTACCAGTATAACACATCAGTACCACTGGCTGTAGTCCTGTCTCAGTATAACATTACAGTACCACTGGCTGTAGTCCTGTCTACCAGTATAACACATCAGTACCACTGGCTGTAGTCCTGTCTACCAGTATAACACATCAGTACCACTGGCTGTAGTCCTGTCTACCAGTATAACACATCAGTACCACTGGCTGTAGTCCTGTCTACCAGTATAACACATCATTACAGTACCACTGGCTGTAGTCCTGTCTACCAGTATAACACATCAGTACCACTGGCTGTAGTCCTGTCTACCAGTATAACACATCAGTACCACTGGCTGTAGTCCTGTCTACTAGTATAACACATCAGTATTACAGTACCACTGGCTGTAGTCCTGTCTACCAGTATAACACATCAGTACCACTGGCTGTAGTCCTGTCTACCAGTATAACACATCAGTATTACAGTACCACTGGCTGTAGTCCTGTCTACTAGTATAACACATCAGTACCACTGGCTGTAGTCCTGTCTACCAGTATAACACATCAGTATTACAGTACCACTGGCTGTAGTCCTGTAGTATAACACTCAGTACCACTGGCTGTAGTCCTGTCTACCAGTATAACACATCATCAGTACCACTGGCTGTAGTCCTGTCTACCAGTATAACACATCAGTACCACTGGCTGTAGTCCTGTCTACTAGTATAACACATCAGTACCACTGGCTGTAGTCCTGTCTACCAGTATAACACATCAGTATTCAGTACCACTGGCTGTAGTCCTGTCTACCAGTATAACACATCAGTACCACTGGCTGTAGTCCTGTCTACCAGTATAACACATCAGTACCACTGGCTGTAGTCCTGTCTACCAGTATAAACACATCAGTACCACTGGCTGTAGTCCTGTCTACCAGTATAACACATCAGTATTACAGTACCACTGGCTGTAGTCCTGTCTACCAGTATAACACATCAGTACCACTGGCTGTAGTCCTGTCTACCAGTATAACACACATCAGTACCACTGGCTGTAGTCCTGTCTACCAGTATAACACATCACATACAGTACCACTGGCTGTAGTCCTGTCTACCAGTATAACACATCAGTATTACAGTACCACTGGCTGTAGTCCTGTCTACTAGTATAACACATCAGTACCACTGGCTGTAGTCCTGTCTACCAGTATAACACATCAGTATTACAGTACCACTGGCTGTAGTCCTGTCTACCAGTATAACATCAGTATTACAGTACCACTGGCTGTAGTCCTGTCTACTAGTATAACACATCAGTACCACTGGCTGTAGTCCTGTCTACCAGTATAACACATCAGTACCACTGGCTGTAGTCCTGTCTACCAGTATAATCACATCAGTACCACTGGCTGTAGTCCTGTCTACCAGTATAACACATCAGTACCACTGGCTGTAGTCCTGTCTACCAGTATAACACATCAGTACCACTGGCTGTAGTCCTGTCTACCAGTATAACACACATCAGTACCACTGGCTGTAGTCCTGTCTACCAGTATAACACATCAGTACCACTGGCTGTAGTCCTGTCTACCAGTATAACACATCAGTACCACTGGCTGTAGTCCTGTCTACCAGTATAACACATCAGTACCACTGGCTGTAGTCCTGTCTACCAGTATAACACATCAGTACCACTGGCTGTAGTCCTGTCTACCAGTATAAACATCAGTATTACAGTACCACTGGCTGTAGTCCTGTCTACCAGTATAACACATCAGTACCACTGGCTGTAGTCCTGTCTACCAGTATAACACATCAGTACCACTGGCTGTAGTCCTGTCTACTAGTATAACACATCAGTACCACTGGCTGTAGTCCTGTCTACTAGTATAACACATCAGTACCACTGGCTGTAGTCCTGTCTACTAGTATAACACATCAGTATTACAGTACCACTGGCTGTAGTCCTGTCTACTAGTATAACACATCAGTACCACTGGCTGTAGTCCTGTCTACTAGTATAACACATCAGTATTACAGTACCACTGGCTGTAGTCCTGTCTACCAGTATAACACATCAGTACCACTGGCTGTAGTCCTGTTCACTAGTATAACACATCAGTACCATAACCAGTATAACACATCAGTATTACAGTACCACTGGCTGTAGTCCTGTCTACCAGTATAACACATCAGTACCACTGGCTGTAGTCCTGTCTACCAGTATAACACATCAGTACCACTGGCTGTAGTCCTGTCTACCAGTATAACACATCAGTACCACTGGCTGTAGTCCTGTCTACCAGTATAACACATCAGTATTACAGTACCACTGGCTGTAGTCCTGTCTACCAGTATAACACATCAGTATTACAGTACCACTGGCTGTAGTCCTGTCTACCAGTATAACACATCAGTACCACTGGCTGTAGTCCTGTCTACCAGTATAACACATCAGTATTACAGTACCACTGGCTGTAGTCCTGTCTACCAGTATAACACATCAGTACCACTGGCTGTAGTCCTGTCTACCAGTATAACACATCAGTATTACAGTACCACTGGCTGTAGTCCTGTCTACTAGTATAACACATCAGTACCACTGGCTGTAGTCCTGTCTACCAGTATAACACATCAGTACCACTGGCTGTAGTCCTGTCTACTAGTATAACACATCAGTACCACTGGCTGTAGTCCTGTCTACTAGTATAACACATCAGTACCACTGGCTGTAGTCCTGTCTACCAGTATAACACATCAGTATTACAGTACCACTGGCTGTAGTCCTGTCTACTAGTATAACACATCAGTACCACTGGCTGTAGTCCTGTCTACCAGTATAACACATCAGTACCACTGGCTGTAGTCCTGTCTACCAGTATAACACATCAGTACCACTGGTCCTGTAGTCCTGTCTACCAGTATAACACATCAGTACCACTGGCTGTAGTCCTGTCTACCAGTATAACATCATCAGTACCACTGGCTGTAGTCCTGTCTACCAGTATAACACATCAGTATTACAGTACCACTGGCTGTAGTCCTGTCTACCAGTATAACACATCAGTATTACAGCACCACTGGCTGTAGTCCTGTCTACCAGTATAACACATCAGTATTACAGTACCACTGGCTGTAGTCCTGTCTACCAGTATAACACATCAGTATTACAGTACCACTGGCTGTAGTCCTGTCTACCAGTATAACACATCAGTATTACAGTACCACTGGCTGTAGTCCTGTCTACCAGTATAACACATCAGTACCACTGGCTGTAGTCCTGTCTACCAGTATAACACATCAGTACCACTGGCTGTAGTCCTGTCTACCAGTATAACACATCAGTATTACAGTACCACTGGCTGTAGTCCTGTCTACTAGTATAACACATCAGTACCACTGGCTGTAGTCCTGTCTACTAGTATAACACATCAGTATTACAGTACCACTGGCTGTAGTCCTGTCTACTAGTATAACACATCAGTACCACTGGCTGTAGTCCTGTCTACCAGTATAACACATCAGTATTACAGTACCACTGGCTGTAGTCCTGTCTACCAGTATAACACATCAGTACCACTGGCTGTAGTCCTGTCTACCAGTATAACACATCAGTACCACTGGCTGTAGTCCTGTCTACCAGTATAACACATCAGTACCACTGGCTGTAGTCCTGTCTACCAGTATAACACATCAGTACCACTGGCTGTAGTCCTGTCTACCAGTATAACACATCAGTACCACTGGCTGTAGTCCTGTCTACCAGTATAACACATCAGTACCACTGGCTGTAGTCCTGTCTACCAGTATAACACATCAGTATTACAGTACCACTGGCTGTAGTCCTGTCTACCAGTATAACACATCAGTACCACTGGCTGTAGTCCTGTCTACCAGTATAACACATCAGTACCACTGGCTGTAGTCCTGTCTACCAGTATAACACATCAGTACCACTGGCTGTAGTCCTGTCTACCAGTATAACACATCAGTATCAGTACCACTGGCTGTAGTCCTGTCTACCAGTATAACACATCAGTACCACTGGCTGTAGTCCTGTCTACTAGTATAACACATCAGTATTACAGTACCACTGGCTGTAGTCCTGTCTACTAGTATAACACATCAGTACCACTGGCTGTAGTCCTGTCTACTAGTATAAACATCATTCAGTACCACTGGCTGTAGTCCTGTCTACCAGTATAAACACATCAGTACCACTGGCTGTAGTCCTGTCTACCAGTATAAACACATCAGTAGTCCTGTCTACTAGTATAACACATGGCAGTCCTGTAGTCCTGTAGTCCTGTCTACCAGTATAACACATCAGTACCACTGGCTGTAGTCCTGTCTACTAGTATAACACATCAGTACCACTGGCTGTAGTCCTGTCTACCAGTATAACACACATCAGTACCACTGGCTGTAGTCCTGTCTACCAGTATAACACATCAGTACCACTGGCTGTAGTCCTGTCTACCAGTATAACACATCATTACCACTGGCTGTAGTCCTGTCTACCAGTATAACACATCAGTACCACTGGCTGTAGTCCTGTCTACCAGTATAACACATCAGTATTACAGTACCACTGGCTGTAGTCCTGTCTACCAGTATAACACATCAGTATTACAGTACCACTGGCTGTAGTCCTGTCTACCAGTATAACACATCAGTACCACTGGCTGTAGTCCTGTCTACCAGTATAACACATCAGTATTACAGTACCACTGGCTGTAGTCCTGTCTACCAGTATAAACACATCAGTACCACTGGCTGTAGTCCTGTCTACCAGTATAACACATCAGTATTACAGTACCACTGGCTGTAGTCCTGTCTACCAGTAGAACACAGCAGTATTCAGTACCACTGCTGTAGTCCTGTCTACCAGTATAACACATCAGTACCACTGGCTGTAGTCCCGTCTACCAGTAGAACACATCAGTATTACAGTACCACTGGCTGTAGTCCTGTCTACTAGTATAACACAT
>NW_025756416.1:0-2500 GCF_021184085.1 Oncorhynchus gorbuscha
CAGTGTTCCTATAACTGGTATAGAGAATATATAGACCTAGACAGTGTTCTATAACTGGTATAGAGAATATATAGACCCAGACAGTGTTCTATAATTGGTATAGAGAATATATAGACCTAGATAGTGTTCTATAACTGGTATAGAGAATATATAGACCTAGACAGTGTTCTATAACTGGTATAGAGAATATATAGACCTAGACAGTGTTCTCTAACTGGTATAGAGAATACATAGATATATAGTTATAATCAGAATGCTAGTGATGGAGAGACAGGGAATCGGTAGCATGTGCTGATGTATATTCTCCCACCAGTACATTAGTTATAATCAGAATGCTAGTCATGGAGAGACAGGGAATCGGTAGCTTAAGGCCGCCTCCTTTGAAGTTGCAGTCATGGCCCTTTGTCATGTTTAGTCATCGGTCTGTTCACTGTATTCCTGCCCTGCCATCTTGTGGAGCTTTCAACTTACTGTTTCCTATTACATCAATGTTGCATTTCCTCTTGAGAGAACCGAACCTCAGGAACAGCTTCCTCGTATTGCCTTGCCTTCCACGAGGGCTGTGGGGGTCATGACATTCTGCCAGCCAGTGACTGTCAAGGAAATAACTGCTGGTCTCACGGTAATTGACCGCTAATTAAAATTATGGTGCATTTATAACTGTCACATTGTCCAATCAACTTTTCCTCCATTTCCGAGGCGGAAATGGAGGAAAACTCGCCTCCCTGCGGACCTGGCATCCTTTCACTCCCTCCTCTCTACATTTTCCTCCTCTGTCTCTGCTGCTAAAGCCACTTTCTACCACGCTAAATTCCAAGCTGCTGCCTCTAACCCTAGGAAGCTCTTTGCCACCTTCTCCTCCCTCCTGAATCCTCCGCCCCCTCCCCCCCCCTCCTCCCTCTCTGCAGATGACTTCGTCAACCATTTTGAAAAGAAGGTCGACGGACATCCGATCCTCGTTTGCTAAGTCAAACGACACTGCTGGTTCTGCTCACACTGCCCTACCCTGTGCTCTGACCTCTTTCCTCTCTCTCCAGATGAAATCTCGTCTTGACGGCCGGCCCAACAACCTGCCCGCTTGACCCTATCCCTCCTCTCTTCTCCAGACCATTTCCGGAGACCTTCTCCCTTACCTCACCTCCGCTCATCAACTCATCCCTGACCGCTGGCTACGTCCCTTCCGTCTTCAAGAGAGCGAGAGTTGCACCCTTCTGAAAAACCTACACTCGATCCCTCCGATGTCAACAATTACAGACCAGTATCCCTTCTTTCTTTTCTTCAAAACTCTTGAACGTGCTGTCCTTGGCCAGCTCTCCTGCTATCTCTCTCTGAATGACCTTCTTGATCCAAATCAGTCAGGTTTCAAGACTAGTCATTCAACTGAGACTGCTCTCTCTCTGTACATCACGGAGGCGCTCCGCACTGCTAAAGCTAACTCTTCTCTCCTCTGCTCTCATCTTTCTAGATCTATCGGCTGCCTTGATACTGTGAACCATCAGATCTCCCTCTCACCCTCTCCGAGTTGGGCATCTCCGCGCGGCCCACGCTTGATTGCGTCCCTACCCGACAGGTCAGCTCCTACCAGGTGGCGTGGCGAGAATCTGTCTCCTCACCACGCGCTCTCACCACTGGTGTCCCCAGGGCTCTGTTCTTGGCCCTCTCCTATTCTCGCTATACACCAAGTCACTTGGCTCTGTCATAACCTCACATGGTCTCTCTTATCATTGCTATGCAGACGACACACAATTAATCTTCTCCTTTCCCCCTTCTGATGACCAGGTGGCGAATCGCATCTCTGCATGTCTGGCAGACATATCAGTGTGGATGACGGATCACCACCTCAAGCTGAACCTCGGCAAGACGGAGCTGCTCTTCCTCCCGGGGAAGGACTGCCCGTTCCATGATCTCGCCATCACGGTTGACAACTCCATTGTGTCCTCCTCCCAGGCGCCAAGAACCTTGGCGTGATCCTGGACAACACCCTGTCGTTCTCAACTAACATCAAGGCGGTGGCCCGTTCCTGTAGGTTCATGCTCTACAACATCGCAGAGTACGACCCTGCCTCACACAGGAAGCGGCGCAGGTCCTAATCCAGGCACTTGTCATCTCCCGTCTGGATTACTGCAACTCGCTGTTGGCTGGGCTCCCTGCCTGTGCCATTAAACCCCTTCAACTCATCCAGAACGCCGCAGCCCGTCTGGTGTTCAACCTTCCCAAGTTCTCTCCGTCACCCCGCTCCTCCGTTCTCTCCACTGGCTTCCAGTTGAAGCTCGCATCCGCTACAAGACCATGGTGCTTGCCTACGGAGCTGTGAGGGGAACGGCACCTCAGTACCTCAGGCTCTGATCAGGCCCTACACCCAAACAAGGGCACTGCGTTCATCCACCTCTGGCCTGCTCGCCTCCCTACCACTGAGGAAGTACAGCTCCCGCTCAGCCCAGTCAAAACTGTTCGCTGCCCTGGCCCCCAATGGTGGAACAAACTCCTCACGACGCCAGGA
>NW_025756417.1:0-6548 GCF_021184085.1 Oncorhynchus gorbuscha
GAGGGAGGACCTACTGCTGCTGTCTGGAGGGAGGACCTACTGCTGCTGCCTGGAGGGAGGACCTACTGCTGCTGTCTGGAGGGAGGACCTACTGCTGCTGCCTGGAGGGAAGGAGGGAGGACCTACTGCTACTGTCTGGAGGGAGGACCTACTGCTGCTGTCTGGATGGAGGGAGGACCTACTGATACTGTCTGGAGGGAGGGAGGACCTACTGATACTGTCTGGAGGGAGGGAGGACCTACTGATACTGTCTGGAGGGAGGGAGGACCTACTGATACTGCCTGGAGGGAGGGAGGACCTACTGCTACTGTCTGGAGGGAGGGAGGACCTACTGCTATTGTCTGGAGGGAGGGAGGACCTACTGCTACTGTCTGGAGGGAGGACCTACTGCAACTGTCTGGAGGGAGGACCTACTGATACTGCCTCGAGGGAGGTAGGGAGGACCTACCGCTACTGTCTGGAGGGAGGGAGGACCTCCTCCTACTGTCTGGAGGGAGGAAGGACCTACTGCTACTGCCTGGAGGGATTGAGGGAGAACCTACTGCTACAGTCTGGAGGGAGGGAGGACCTACTGCTACTGTCTGGAGGGAGGGAGGACCTACTGCTACTGCCTGGAGGAGGAACCTACTGCACTACTGCCTGGAGGAGGGGCCTACTGCTACTGTCTGGGTAAGGAGGGCGGGCCTACTGCTACTGTCTGGAGGGAGGACCTACTGCTACTACCCTGGAGGGAGGACCTACTGCTACTGCTTATGGAGGAGGGAGTACCTACTGCTACTGTCTGGAGGGAGGACCTACTGCTACTATCTGGAGGGAGGGAGGAGGACCTACTTACTGTCACAGAAGGGAGGACCTACTGCTACTGTCTGGAGGAGGGGATGACCTACTGATACTGCCTGGAGGGAGGGAGGACCTACCGCTGTCTGGAGGAGGGAGGGACCTACTGCTACTGTCTGGAGGGAGAGAGGACCTACCGCTACTGTCTGGAGGGAAGGAGGGAGGACCTACAGCCACTGTCTGGAGGGAGGACCTACTGCTGCTGTCTGGAGGGAGGACCTACTGCTGCTGTCTGAAGGGAGGACCTACTGCTGCTGTCTGGAGGGAAGACCTGCACACTGCTACTCTCTGGAGGGGAGGACCTACTGCTTTATCTGGAGGAGGGACATACTGCTACTGTCTGGATGGAGGGAGGGAGGACCTACTGCTGCTGTCTGGAGGGAGGACCTACTGCTGCTGTCTGGAGGGAGGACCTACTGCTGCTGTCTGGAGGGAGGACCTACTGCTGCTGTCTGGAGGGAGGACCTACTGCTGCTGCCTGGAGGGAAGGAGGGAGGACCTACTGCTACTGTCTGGAGGGAGGACCTACTGCTGCTGTCTGGAGGGAAGGAGGGAGGACCTACTGATACTGTCTGGAGGGAGGGAGGACCTACTGATACTGTCTGGAGGGAGGGAGGACCTACTGATACTGCCTGGAGGGAGGGAGGACCTACTGCTACTGTCTGGAGGGCGGGAGGACCTACTGCTATTGTCTGGAGGGAGGGAGGACCTACTGCTACTGTCTGGAGGGAGGACCTACTGCAACTGTCTGGAGGGAGGGAGGACCTACTGATACTGCCTCGAGGGAAGGAGGGAGGACCTACCGCGACTGTCTGGAGGGAGGGAGGACCTACTGAAACTGCCTCGAGGGAGGTAGGGAGGACCTACCGCTACTGTCTGGAGGGAGGGAGGACCTCTTCCTACTGTCTGGAGGTAGGAAGGACCTACTGCTACTGCCTGGTGGGATTGAGGGAGAACCTACTGCTACAGTCTGGAGGGAGGGAGGACCTACTGCTACTGTCTGGAGGGAGGGAGGACCTACTGCTACTGCCTGGAGGGAGGACCTACTGCTACTGTCTGGGTGGAGGGCGGACCTACTGCTACTGTCTGGGTGGAGGGCGGACCTACTGCTACTGTCTGGAGGGAGGGAGGACCTACTGCTACTGCCTGGAGGGAGGACCTACTGCTACTGTATGGAGGGAGGGAGTACCTACTGCTACTGTCTGGAGGGAGGGAGGACCTACTACTACTATCTGGAGGGAGGGAGGGAGGACCTACTGTTACTGTCTGGAGGGAGGACCTACTGCTACTGTCTGGAGGGAGGGAGGGATGACCTACTGATACTGCCTGGAGGGAGGGAGGACCTACCGCTGTTGTCTGGAGGGAGGACCTACTGCTACTGTCTGGAGGGAGGGAGGACCTACCGCTACTGTCTGGAGGGAGGGAGGACATACTGCTACTGTCTGGAGGGAGGGAGGACCTACCGCTACTGTCTGGAGGGAGGGAGGACCTACTGCTACTGCCTGGAGGGAGGACCTACTGCTACTATCTGGAGGGAGGACCTACCGCTACTGTCTGGAGGGAGGGAGGACCTACTGATACTGCCTGGAGGGAGGGAGGACCTACTGCTACTGCTTGGAGGGAGGGAGTACCTACTGCTACTGCCTGGTGGGAGGGAGGACCTACTGCTACTGTCTGGAGGGAGGGAGGACCTACAGCTACTGCTTGGAGGGAGGACCTACTGCTACTGTTTGGAGGGAGGGATGGAGAACCTACTGCTACTGTCTGGAGGGAGGGAGGACCTACTGCTACTGCCTGGAGGGAGTACCTACTGCTACTGCCTGGAGGGAGGGAGTACCTACTACTACTGCCTGGAGGGAGGGAGGACCTACTGCTACTGCCTGGAGGGAGGACCTACTGCTACTGTCTGGAGGGAGGGAGAACCTACTGCTACTGTCTGAAGGGAGGGAGGACCTACTGCTACTGTCTGGAGGGAGGGAGGACCTACTGCTACTGTCTGGAGGGAGGGAGGACCTACTGCTACTGCCTGGAGGGAGGGAGGACCTACTGCTAGTGTCTGGAGGGAGGACCTACTGCTAGTGTCTGGAGGGAGGGAGGACCTACTGCTACTATCTGGAGGGAGGGAGGACCTACTGCTACTGTCTGGAGGGAAGGAGTACCTACTGCTACTGTCTGGAGGGAGGGAGTACCTACTGCTGCTGTCTGGAGGGAAGGAGGGAGGACCTACTGCTACTATCTGGAGGGAGGACCTACTGCTACTGCCTGGTGGGAGGGAGGGAGAACCTACTGCTACTGCCTGGAGGGAGGACCTACTGCTACTGCCGATGTCTGGAGGGAGTACCTACTGCTACTGTCTGGAGGGAGGACCTACTGCTACTGTCTGGAGGGAGGGAGGACCTACTGATACTGCCTGGAGGGAGGGAGGACCTACCGCTACTGTCTGGAGGGAGGGAGGATGTACTGCTACTGTCTGGAGGGAGGGAGGACCTACTGCTACTGTCTGGAGGGAGGACCTACTGCTAGTGTCTGGAGGGAGGGAGGATCTACTGCTACTGTCTGGAGGGAGGACCTACTGCAACTGTCTGGAGGGAGGGAGGACCTACTGATACTGCCTCGAGGGAGGGAGGGAGGACCTACCGCAACTGTCTGGAGGGAGGGAGGACCTACTGAAACTGCCTCGAGGGAGGTAGGGAGGACCTACCGCTACTGTCTGGAGGGAGGGAGGACCTCCTCCTACTGTCTGGAGGGAGGAAGGACCTACTGCTACTGCCTGGAGGGATTGAGGGAGAACCTACTGCTACTGTCTGGAGGGAGGGAGGACCTACTGCTACTGTCTGGAGGGAGGACCTACTGCTACTGCCTGGAGGGAGGACCTACTGCTACTGCCTGGAGGGAGGACCTACTGCTACTGTCTGGGTGGAGGGCGGACCTACTGCTACTGTCTGGAGGGAGGGAGGACCTACTGCTACTGCCTGGAGGGAGGACCTACTGCTACTGTCTGGAGGGAGGACCTACTGCTACTGTCTGGAGGGAGGGAGGACCTACTGCTACTATCTGGAGGGAGGGAGGGAGGACCTACTGCTACTGTCTGGAGGGAGGACCTACTGCTACTGTCTGGAGGGAGGGAGGGATGACCTACTGATACTGCCTGGAGGGAGGGAGGACCTACTGATACTGCCTGGAGGGAAGGAGGACCTACCGCTACTATCTGGAGGGAGGGAGGACCTACTGCTACTGTCTGGAGGGAGGGAGGACCTACCGCTACTGTCTGGAGGGAGGGAGGACCTACTGCTACTGTCTGGAGGGAGGGAGGACCTACCGCTACTGTCTAGAGGGAGGGAGGACCTACTGCTACTGCCTGGAGGGAGGACCTACTGCTACTATCTGGAGGGAGGGAGGACCTACCGCTACTGTCTGGAGGGAGGGAGGACCTACTGCTACTGCCTGGAGGGAGGGAGGACCTACTGCTAAAGCCTGGAGGGAGGGAGTACCTACTGCTACTGCCTGGTGGGAGGGAGGACCTACTGCTACTGTCAGGAGGGAGGGAGGACCTACAGCTACTGCTTGGATGGAGAACCTACTGCTACTGTCTGGAGGGAGGGAGAACCTACTGCTACTGTCTGGAGGGAGGGAGGACCTACTGCTACTGCCTGGAGGGAGTACCTACTGCTACTGCCTGGAGGGAGGGAGAACCTACTGCTACTGCCTGGAGGGAGGGAGTACCTACTGCTACTGCCTGGAGGGAGGGAGGACCTACTGTTACTGCCTGGAAGGAGGACCTACTGCTACTGTCTGGAGGGAGGGAGGGAGGGAGAACCTACTGCTACTGTCTGAAGGGAGGGAGGACCTACTGCTACTGTCTGGAGGGAGGGAGGACCTACTGCTACTGCCTGGAGGGAGGGAGGACCTACTGCTACTGTCTGGAGGGAGGACCTACTGCTAGTGTCTGGAGGGAAGGAGGACCTACTGCTACTATCTGGAGGGAGGGAGGACCTACTGCTACTGTCTGGAGGGAGGGAGGACCTACTGCTGCTGTCTGGAGGGAAGGAGGGAGGACCTACTGCTACTATCTGGAGGGAGGACCTACTGCTACTGCCTGGAGGGAGGGAGGGAGAACCTACTGCTACTGCCTGGAGGGAGGACCTACTGCTACTGTCTGGAGGGAGGGAGGACCTACTGCTACTGTCTGGAGGGAGGGAGTACCTACTGCTGCTGTCTGGAGGGAAGGAGGGAGGACCTACTGCTACTATCTGGAGGGAGGACCTACTGCTACTGCCTGGAGGGAGGGAGGGAGAACATACTGCTACTGTCTGGAGGGAGGGAGGACATTGCCACTGTCTGGAGGGAGGAGGACCTACTGCTACTGCCTGAGGGAGGGAGGACCTAATGCTACTGTCTGGAGGAGGGGAGGAGAACCTACTGCTACTGTCTGGAGGAGGAGGACCTACTGCTACTGTCTGGAGGGAGGGAGGACCCTGCTACTGCCTGGAGGGAGGACACCTACTGCTACTGCCTGAGGGAGGGTCTACTGCTACTGTCTGGATGGAGGGCTTTCGACCTGCTGCTACTGCCTGGAGGAGGACCTACTGCTACTGTCTGGATGGAGGGTGGACCTGCTGCACAATACGGAGGGAATTGCCTGCTGCTAGTGTCTGGAGGGAGGGAGGGAGGACCTACTGCTACTGTCTGGAGGGAGGACCTACTGCTACTATCTGGATGGAGGGAGTACCTACTGCTACTGTCTGGAAGGAGGGAGGACCTACTGCTACTGTCTGGAGGGAGGGAGGACCTACTGCTACTGTCTGGATGGAGGGAGGACCTACCGCTACTGTCTGGAGGGAGGGAGGACCTACTGATACTGCCTGGAGGGAGGGAGGACCTACCGCTACTGTCTGGAGGGAGGGAGGATCTACTGCTACTGTCTGGAGGGAGGGAGGACCTACTGCTACTGTCTGGAGGGAGGGAGGACCTACTGCTAGTGTCTGGAGGGAAGGAGGACCTACTGCTACTGTCTGGAGGGAGGACCTACTGCAACTGTCTGGAGGGAGGGAGGACCTACTGATACTGCCTCGAGGGAGGGAGGGAGGACCTACCGCTACTGTCTGGAGGGAGGACCTACTGAAACTGCCTCGAGTGAGGTAGGGAGGACATACCGCTACTGTCTGGAGGGAGGGAGGACCTCCTCCTACTGTCTGGAGGGAGGAAGGACCTACTGCTACTGCCTGGAGGGAGGGAGGGAGAACCTACTGCTACTGTCTGGAGGGAGGGAGGACCTACTGCTACTGTCTGGAGGGAGGGAGGATCTACTGCTACTGCCTGGAGAGAGGACCTACTGCTACTGCCTGGAGGGAGGACCTACTGCTACTGTCTGGATGGAGGGCGGACCTACTGATACTGTCTGGAGGGCGGGAGGACCTACTGCTACTGCCTGGAGGGAGGAACTACTGCTACTGTCTGGAGGGAGGGAGGACTTACTGATACTGCCTCGAGGGAGGGAGGGAGGGAGGACCTACCGCCACTGTCTGGAGGAAGGGAGGACCTACTGATACTGCCTCGAGGGAGGGAGGACCTACCGCTACTGTCTGGAGGGAGGACCTCCTCCTACTGTCTGGAGGGAGGAAGGACCTACTGCTACTGCCTGAAGGGAGGGAGGGAGAACCTACTGCTACTGTCTGGAGGGAGGACCTACTGCTACTGTCTGGGGGGAGGGA
>NW_025756418.1:0-6548 GCF_021184085.1 Oncorhynchus gorbuscha
CAATCAGGGACTGATTTAGACCTGGGACACCAGGTGGGGGATTCCCCTCCAATCAGGGACTGATTTAGACCTGGGACACCAGGTGGGGGATTCCCCTCCAATCAGGGACTGATTTAGACCTGGGACACCAGGTGGGGGATTCCCCTCCAATCAGGGACTGATTTAGACCTGGGACACCAGGTGGGGGATTCCCCTCCAATCAGGGACTGATTTAGACCTGGGACACCAGGTGGGGGATTCCCTCCAATCAGGGACTGATTTAGACCTGGGACACCAGGTGGGGGATTCCCCTCCAATCAGGGACTGATTTAGACCTGGGACACCAGGTGGGGGATTCCCCTCCAATCAGGGACTGATTTAGACCTGGGACACCAGGTGGGGGATTCCCCTCCAATCAGGGACTGATTTAGACCTGGGACACCAGGTGGGGATTCCCCTCCAATCAGGGACTGGTTTAGACCTGGGACACCAGGTGGGGGATTCCCCTCCAATCAGGGACTGATTTAGACCTGGGACACCAGGTGGGGGATTCCCCTCCAATCAGGGACTGATTTAGACCTGGGACACCAGGTGGATGCAATGAAATATGAGTTAGAACAGAAAAGCAGCAGGCTAGGACCTCGTAGGGTCAGAATGTAACTCCTCTGCTCTATGTCTCTCTTTCCTTTTGCCTAGTTTAGTCCAGCACAAGTCTCCCTAGTTACGAGTTTCATTAGTCTCTCTCTTTCACTACGTCTTCCCTTGTTCTTCCCTCGTTCCTGTTCTCTCAGCTCTGCTCTAATGTGTGTGTCTTGCTGAGAATCCACAGCTTCGGCTGTCTCCATGTCATTCCTTATTCTGTCTGTTCCTCATGTCACCCAGTGAGCTCTCATTAGCCTTGTTGGATGGGCCTCTGACCCTAATTCTGTTAGCGTGCTGACGCTAATGCTAATGGTCCTATCCCTTCAGAGCGCTAACGTGGCAGCAGAGATAGGTTAGTGTACAGCGGTGCCTTATAGACAGCAGGGCTGTTACACACATGCACAAGCACAAACACAAGCACACACACACACACACACACACACACACACACACACACACACACACACACACACACACACACACACACACACACACACACACACACACACACACACACACACACACACACACACACACACACACATACACACACAAGGCTATGTAGTGGTGGCTAATGCTGCTGCAGCAGATTAGGGTGATGTGGCTAACAAATTATGGTAATCCACTGGAGTCACTCCATAGAGCTGGCCTCTGACACACTGCTCTTTACAGACACCTGTCTGAGGGAGGGAGGGAGTCTGAAGAAGATAGACAGCAGGAGCAATAGATGGAGGGGGAAAGGGAATACAGATAATGAAATGTAAATATCTAGAGGGAAGGTTTGATGACGAGAAGGGGAGAGTTAGAAGAAGAGAGACAGGAAATGATGCAGAGAGAGAGGGAAGGGTTGATGACGAGAAGGGGAGAGTTAGAAGAAGAGAGACAGGAAATGATGCAGAGAGGGAGGGAAGGATAGATGACGAGAAGGGGAGAGTTAGAAGAAGAGAGACAGGAAATGATGCAGAGAGGGAGGGAAGGATAGATGACGAGAAGGGGAGAGTTAGAAGAAGAGAGACAGGAAATGATGCAGAGAGGGAGGGAAGGATAGATGATGAGAAGGGGAGAGTTAGAAGAAGAGGGGTAGGAAATGATGCAGAGAGGGAGCGAAGGATAGATGACGAGAAGGGGAGAGTTAGAAGAAGAGAGACAGGAAATGATGCAGAGAGGGAGTGAAGGATAGATGACGAGAAGGGGAGAGTTAGAAGAAGAGGGGTAGGAAATGATGCAGAGAGGGAGGGAAGGATAGATGACGAGAAGGGGAGAGTTAGAAGAAGAGGGGTAGGAAATGATGCAGAGAGGGAGGGAAGGATAGATGACGAGAAGGGGAGAGTTAGAACATTTACATTACATTTAAGTCATTTAGCAGACGCTCTTATCCAGAGCGACTTACAAATTGGTGCATTCACCTTATGACATCCAGTGGAACAGTCACTTTACAATAGTGCATCTAAATCTTAAAGGGGGGATACTTATCCTATCCTGGGTATTCCTTAAAGAGGTGGGGTTTCAGGTGTCTCCGGAAGGTGGTGATTGACTCCGCTGTCCTGGCGTCGTGAGGGAGTTTGTTCCACCATTGGGGGGCCAGAGCAGCGAACAGTTTTGACTGGGCTGAGCGGGAGCTGTACTTCCTCAGTGGTAGGGAGGCGAGCAGGCCAGAGGTGGATGAACGCAGTGCCCTTGTTTGGGTGTAGGGCCTGATCAGAGCCTGGAGGTACTGAGGTGCCGTTCCCCTCACAGCTCCGTAGGCAAGCATCATGGTCTTGTAGCGGATGCGAGCTTCAACTGGAAGCCAGTGGAGAGAACGGAGGAGCGGGGTGATGTGAGAGAACTTGGGAAGGTTGAACACCAGACGGGCTGCGGCGTTCTGGATGAGTTGAAGGGGTTTAATGGCACAGGCAGGAGCCCAGCCAACAGCGAGTTGCAGTAATCCAGACGGGAGATGACAAGTGCCTGGATTAGGACCTGCGCCGCTTCCTGTGTGAGGCAGGGTCGTACTCTGAGGATGTTGTAGAGCATGAACCTACAGGAACGGGCCACCGCCTTGATGTTGGTTGAGAACAACAGGGTGTTGTCCAGGATCACACCAAGGTTCTTAGCGCTCTGGGAGGAGGACACAATGGAGTTGTCAACCGTGATGGCGAGATCATGGAACGGGCAGTCCTTCCCCGGGAGGAAGAGCAGCTCCGTCTTGCCGAGGTTCAGCTTGAGGTGGTGATCCGTCATCCACACTGATATGTCTGCCAGACATGCAGAGATGCGATTCGCCACCTGGTCATCAGAAGGGGGAAAGGAGAAGATTAGTTGTGTGTCGTCTGCATAGCAATGATAGGAGAGACCATGTGAGGTTAAAAGAAGAAGAGAGACAGGAAATGATGCAGAGAGGGAGGGAAGGATAGATGACGAGAAGGGGAGAGTTAAAAGAAGAGAGACAGGAAATGATGCAGAGAGGGAGGGAAGGATAGATGACGAGAAGGGGAGAGTTAGAAGAAGAGGGGTAGGAAATGATGCAGAGAGGGAGGGAAGGATAGATGACGAGAAGGGGAGAGTTAGAAGAAGAGGGGTAGGAAATGATGCAGAGAGGGAGGGAAGGATAGATGACGAGAAGGGGAGTGTTAGAAGAAGAGAGACAGGAAATGATGCAGAGAGGGAGGGAAGGATAGATGACGAGAAGGGGAGAGTTAGAAGAAGAGGGGTAGGAAATGATGCAGAGAGGGAGTGAAGGATAGATGACGAGAAGGGGAGAGTTAGAAGAAGAGAGACAGGAAATGATGCAGAGAGGGAGGGAAGGATAGATGACGAGAAGGGGAGAGTTAGAAGAAGAGGGGTAGGAAATGATGCAGAGAGGGAGCGAAGGATAGATGACGAGAAGGGGAGTGTTAAAAGAAGAGAGACAGGAAATGATGCAGAGAGGGAGGGAAGGATAGATGACGAGAAGGGGAGAGTTAGAAGAAGAGAGACAGGAAATGATGCAGAGAGGGAGGGAAGGATAGATGACGAGAAGGGGAGAGTTAGAAGAAGAGAGACAGGAAATGATGCAGAGAGGGAGGGAAGGATTGCTAAAGAGCCAGATGGAAGGAGGGACTGAAGGGCAGAGGGTCAGACAAAGTTGGACAACGAAAGAGGAAGAGAGAAACAAAAATACTGTGTTTAGTCTAACGCTCTGATGTTGGAGACTGGTGGCTGCACCGAGAGGGTGAAGGAGAGGAGGGTGAAAATACTGTGTTTAGTTTAACACTCTGATGTTGGAGCCTGGTGGCTGCACCGAGAGGGTGAAGGAGAGGAGGGTGAAAATACTGTGTTTAGTCTAACGCTCTGATGTTGGAGACTGGTGGCTGCACCGAGAGGGTGAAGGAGAGGAGGGTGAAGGAGAGGAGGGTGAAAATACTGTGTTTAGTTTAACACTCTGATGTTGGAGCCTGGTGGCTGCACCGAGAGGGTGAAGGAGAGGAGGGTGAAAATACTGTGTTTAGTCTAACGCTCTGATGTTGGAGACTGGTGGCTGCACCGAGAGGGTGAAGGAGAGGAGGGTGAGATAAACAACAACTCCTTGGTGGTTGCAGTCGATAAATTGAGACCAAAGTGAATCACAGAGTCCCAATGAAATGTGCCTGTCTGGCAGCATACGAACAGTTAGTTACCCAACTATATGAAACATTTATTTGTCTCACAGAATCTGCAGAATCAGTATAATGACGATCACAACAACAAGATGTGCTAGTCAGCCATATGTCGCTATACCAACTGGAACCATTTCAGAGTGATGTGTCATGTTTGGTGCAGGAATGACCAGACTGTTTATCTTTGGATCTAAGTGCTAAACTGAATCGCTGCTTCATGTTGTATTCAGTATTCTTTCTTGGTTGATCTTTCCACAGGGGTTCTACATGATCTTTCCACAGGGGTTCTACATGATTTTTCCACAGAAGTTCTACATGATCTTTCCACAGGGGTTGTACATGATCTTTCCACAGGAGTTCTACATGATCTTTCCACAGGAGTTCTACATGATATTTCCACAGGAGTTCTACATGATCTTTCCACAGGAGTTCTACATGATCTTTCCACAGGAGTTCTACATGATCTTTCCACAGGAGTTCTACATGATCTTTCCACAGGGATTCTACATGATCTTTCCACAGGGGTTCTACATGATCTTTCCACAGGGGTTCTACATGATCTTTCCACAGGGTTCTACATGATCATTCCACAGGGGTTCTACATGATCTTTTCCACAGGAGTTCTACATTATTTTTCCACAGAAGTTCTACATGATCTTTCCACAGGGGTTCTACATGATCTTTCCACAGGGATTCTACATGATCTTTCCACAGGGGTTCTACATGATCTTTCCACAGGAGTTCTACATGATCTTTTCACAGGAGTACTAGATGATCTGTCCAACTGTGTAGCCTGCAGAAAAGGTGCTATCTAAAACTTAAAAGGGTTCTTCGGCTGAACCCTTTTGGTTCCAGGGGAACTGTTTTGTGTTCAATGTAAAACTCTTTCCACAGAGAGTTCTACCTAGAACCAACAAGGGGTGGACCTGGAATCAAAAAGGGTTATTCTATGGGGACAACTGAAGAAACCTTTTTGAACCTTCTAAGAGTGTACTGTAGCTGATTGGTTTGGAAGCCTATGCACAAATTGAGTCACAGTAGAGTGTAGAAATGAGACCAGAATCATAGGCCTACGGTATTTAGACCTACGGTATTTGGGCCTACGGTATTTAGACCTACGGTATTTAGACCTACGGTATTTAGACCTACGGTATTTGGGCCTACGGTATTTGGGCCTACGGTATTTAGACCTACGGTATTTAGACCTACGGTATTTAGACCTGCGGTATTTGGGCCTACGGTATTTGGGCCTACGGTATTTGGGCCTACGGTATTTAGGCCTACGGTATTTAGACCTACGGTATTTAGGCCTACGGTATTTAGACCTACGGTATTTAGACCTACGGTATTTAGGCCTACGGTATTTAGACCTACGGGTATTTAGACCTACGGTATTTAGGCCTACGGTATTTAGGCCTACGGTATTTGGGCCTACGGTATTTAGACCTACGGTATTTAGGCCTACGGTATTTAGACCTACGGTATTAAGGCCTACGGTATTTAGACCTACGGTATTTAGGCCTACGGTATTTAGACCTACGGTATTTAGGCCTACGGTATTTAGACCTACGGTATTTAGGCCTACGGTATTTGGGCCTACGGTATTTGGGCCTACGGTATTTAGACCTATGGTATTTAGGCCTACGGTATTTAGACCTACAGTATTTAGGCCTCCAGAATGCTATCTAGACAAGTCTCCCAGCTCAGCATTGTCCAATCGATGCATTAATAAACCATGTGGCACCCCGTTCACCATCGAATTACATGAGTTGCCCGATGCTCGTTAGCCCTGTGGAGCTCCACCGACCCTGCACAGGACTGTTTTAACGACAAGGCAGCTAGCGACACTTGATGCACCCAAACTACCGCCGCCTTCTCATGGCGCCCGTGACAGCCAGTCATATACTAATGCTGACATAGCAGCGCCTGGTTCTCAAATCATATTTTCTTCGTATTTTCTTCCAGAGGCGGAGTTTTCTACATTTGCAGAGCGAGTCATTAAATTGATTTGTTTTTGTTTTTGTGTTTTTATCCTCCTTCTCCTTCTCTAAATCCCTCGCCAGACGTAAGTGGAGCACACGGGTCATTACATTTGAAAAAGCAGCAGCAAAGTTGTTTGGAGTTTCATTAAAAAATGCAGCTAATGGGAGTTAGCGTTGCTATGGAGGCTCAATCAGCCTGGAAATAGACTCTAAAGTATGCTATGATACAGGCAGGAAGACTTGAATGGTGCATAAAGTTAGAGAGATCAGGGACAAGTTAAATACATGATACAGGCAGGAAGACTTGAATGGTGCATAAAGTTAGAGA
>NW_025756419.1:0-6547 GCF_021184085.1 Oncorhynchus gorbuscha
TCTCGTTGGCTGGCCCTCGCTTCATACTCGTCGCCAAACCCACTGGTTCCATGTCATCTACAAGACCCTGCTAGGTAAAGTCCCCCTTATCTCAGCTCGCTGGTCACCATAGCATCTCCACCTGTAGCACACGCTCCAGCAGGTATATCTCTCTAGTCACCCCCAAAACCAATTCTTTCTTTGGCCGCCTCTCCTTCCAGTTCTCTGCTGCCAATGACTGGAACGAACTACAAAAATCTCTGAAACTGGAAACACTTATCTCCCTCACTAGCTTTAAGCACCAACTGTCAGAGCAGCTCACAGATTACTGCAACTGTACATAGCCCACCTATAATTTTGCCCAAACAACTACCTCTTTCCCAACTGTATTTAATTAATTAATTAATTTAGCTCCTTTGCACCCCATTATTTTTATTTCTACTTTGCACATTATTCCATTGCAAAACTACCATTCCAGTGTTTTACTTGCTATATTGTATTTACTTTTGCCACCATGGCCTTTTTTTGCCTTTACCTCCCTTCTCACCTCATTTTGCTCACATTGTGTATAGACTTGTTTATACTGTATTATTGACTGTATGTTTGTTTTACTCCATGTGTAACTCTGTGTTGTTGTATCTGTCGAACTGCTTTGCTTTATCTTGTCCAAGTCGCAATTGTAAATGAGAACTTGTTCTCAACTTGCCTACCTGGTTAAATAAAGGTGAAATAAATAAATAAATAAATAAGCTATTTGTTAAGGGTGGTAATATTTAGATGCGTTTACAACCACTAGCATATTAGGAATAGGTTTTATGTCATAGAGAAATACAGGCTTTTGGGGACTGTAAACTATCTGCCGCCATTGTCACAGATGGTCTTTAAAACAAAGGCAGCCAAATGTTCTCCATCTTTCTATCTACAAAATAAACTTTCACTCTCAGCTTCTGTCTTCTTCCTCTTAAGTCTTATTTTGGACTTTATTTTTATTTACTTGTTATTTCCATGATTTTTATTTCAACTTTGCACATTCTTCCACTGCAAATCTACCATTCCAGTGTTTTACTTGCTATATTGTATTTACTTTGCCACCATGGCCTTTTTTTGCCTTTACCTCCCTTATCTCACCTCATTTGCTCACATCGTATATAGACTTGTTTATACTGAATTATTGACTGTATGTTTGTTTTACTCCATGTGTAACTCTGTTGTTGTATGTGTTGAACTGCTTTGCTTTATCTTGGCCAGGTCGCAATTGTAAATGAGAACTTGTTCTCAACTTGCATACCTGGTTAAATAAAGGTGAAATAAAAAATAACCATTTTTATAAAACAACTATTAAAACTTCATTTTCATGAGATGAACAAATTCAATGGTTTCTTCCTTTCCGTAAATTAATTCTGCACTCATAGAATTGGAATGGACTTTTAATCGGCTTGATTCACAAACAAAACATGTGGTATCCAGTATCCTTTGATTGTCTCCTTTCTGTTCACATAACCTCTCAGTTGTCTCACCCAACAATACACCATCTTCTAGTTCCATCCAACCTATCCCAGAGAGCAGTCTAGAACCCAGCCTAGAACCCAGTCTTGAACCAAGAGAACCCAAGCATGCCACCGCATTCTCACAAACAATGATACCCAACACTTACGTGACGCAAATGAATCTCTGTGAAACTAGGCTTCTGACAGAACAGAGCATAATTGGGAAATGCTATTTTAATTTCCCTTCGCTCCCACACACACCTTCTAGCGCCGTCCAACCTATCCCAGAGAGCAGTCTAGAACCCAGAGCCAGAGAACCCAGAGCCAGAGAACCCAAGCTTCCTACATACATTTACATTTAAGTCATTTAGCAGACGCTCTTATCCAGAGCGACTTACAAATTGGTGCATTCACCTTATGACATCCAGTGGAACAGCCACTTTACAATAGTGCATCTAAATATTTTAAGGGGGGGAGGAGGGGGGGTGAGAAGGATTACTTTATCCTATCCTAGGTATTCCTTAAAGAGGTGGGGTTTCAGGTGTCTCCGGAAGGTGGTGATTGACTCCGCTGTCCTGGCGTCGTGAGGGGAGTTTGTTCCACCATTGGGGAGCCAGAGCAGCGAACAGTTTTGACTGGGCTGAGCGGGAACTGTACTTCCTCAAATCAAATCAAAATCAAATCAAATCAAATTGTATTTGTCACATACACATGGTTAGCAGATGTTAATGCGAGTGTAGCGAAATGCTTGTGCTTCTAGTTCCGACAATGCAGTGATAACCAACAAGTAATCTAACTAACAATTCCAAAACTACTGTCTTATACACAGTGTAAGGGGATAAGGAACATGTACATAAGGATATATGAATGAGTGATGGTACAGAGCAGCATACAGTAGATGGTATCGAGTACAGTATATACATATGAGATGAGTGTGTAGACAAAGTAAACAAAGTGGCATAGTAGTGGTAGGGAGGCGAGCAGGCCAGAGGTGGATGAACGCAGTGCCCTTATTGGGTGTAGGGCCTGATCAGAGCCTGGAGGTACTGAGGTGCCGTTCCCCTCACAGCTCCGTAGGCAAGCACCATGGTCTTGTAGCGGATGCGAGCTTCAACTGGAAGCCAGTGGAGAGAGCGGAGGAGCGGTGACGTGAGAGAACTGGGGGGAAGGTTGAACACTAGACGGGCTGCGGCGTTCTGGATGAGTTGTAGGGTTTAATGGCACAGGCAGGGAGCCCAGCCAACAGCGAGTTGCAGTAATCCAGACGGGAGATGACAAGTGCCTGGATTAGGACCTGCGCCGCTTCCTGTGTGAGGCAGGGTCGTACTCTGCGGATGTTGTAGAGCATGAACCTACAGGAACGGGCCACCGCCTTGATGTTAGTTGAGAACGACAGGGTGTTGTCCAGGATCACGCCAAGGTTCTTAGCGCTCTGGGAGGAGGACACAATGGAGTTGTCAACCGTGATGGCGAGATCATGGAACGGGCAGTCCTTCCCCGGGAGGAAGAGCAGCTCCGTCTTGCCGAAGTTCAGCTTGAGGTGGTGATCCGTCATCCACACTGATATGTCTGCCAGACATGCAGAGATGCGATTCGCCACCTGGTCATCAGAAGGGGGAAAGGAGAAGATTAATTGTGTGTCGTCTGCATAGCAATGATAGGAGAGACCATGTGAGGTTATGACAGAGCCAAGTGACTTGGTGTATAGCGAGAATAGGAGAGGGCCTAGAACAGAGCCCTGGGGGACACCAGTGGTGAGAGGGCGTGGTGAGGAGACAGATTCTCACCACGCCACCTGGTAGGAACGACCTGTCAGGTAGGACGCAATCCAAGCGTGGGCCGCGCCGGAGATGCCCAACTCGGAGAGGGTGGAGAGGAGGATCTGATGGTTCACAGTATCGAAGGCAGCCGATAGGTCTAGAAGGATGAGAGCAGAGGAGAGAGAGTTAGCTTTAGCGGTGCGGAGCGCCCTCCGTGATACAGAGAAGAGCAGTCTCAGTTGAATGACTAGTCTTGAAACCTGACTGATTTGGATCAAGAAGGTCATTCTGAGAGAGATAGCGGGAGAGCTGACCAAGGACGGCACGTTCAAGAGTTTTGGAGAGAAAAGAAAGAAGGGATACTGGTCTGTAGTTGTTGACATCGGAGGGATCGAGTGTAGGTTTTTTATTTTATTTTATTAATTTTTTTATTTAACATGCCATCATGTTCTCACAAACAATGGTCCACCCCAAGTAAACTCTTACGTGACGCCAATTCATCTCTGTGAAGCTATATGTCGGGGGGGGGGGGTTGTTGGGTTGTTGGGATTAGGAATCGATTACGAAGAAATTTGACTGTAGGGCTGGCTACGTCTCGCAGGGGCGCTGGCCTGGCCGCAGGATGATTACAGTATTTACAGAACATCCCGGTGGCCAGCTTGTTTGCCAGGGATTAGAGGCAAAGAAATGAATCATATTTTTAAGTCCCAAGTGTATCTGTGTCTCCCGCTCTGTCCCACTCTGTCTCTGTGCTTTACTAGTCCATATGCTGCTCCCAGGGATTACCATGGGGGAGGTTCTGGTCCTCTCGTCTGTTTCCTCCATCGCTCTACTCCTCTTCTCATCTCTTATCCATCTCCTTACTTTTCATCTCTCTTCCTCTCCTGCCTCGTTCTCATTTCTCATATCCCTTTATCCCTCTCTCTATTCCTCCCTCTCCTATTTTTCTTTATCATCTCTCTGCTCCCTGACTATAGACGTGTAAATTAATAGAGGGGCAGTGTGTACCCTAGCGGTTAAGAGTGTTGGGCCAGTAACCAAAAGGTCACTGGTTCGAATCCCCAAGCTGTTACCGTGGAAAATATTCCGTTCTGCCCTTGGGGATGGCAATTAACTCTCAACAACAACTGCTCCGGTGATGTCGATTACGGCAGCCCCACGCACTCTCTGATTCAGAGGATGCATTCAGTTGTGCAACTGACTAGATATCTCCTTCCCTAATCTTCACTATCTTTGGGGTATCCTTACCATCTATGTCAGGGGTTCCTAACGTTTTTTTCACTCAGGCCCCTTCCAGCATTGGGTAACATCCCACACCTCCTCCTGCGTGCACGCGTCATGTCTATTTCTATGGGAACAAGCACTGTTCATGACACAAACTGTTCACACCGCTCTTGTCGGTGGAGAAGAACATTTGACATGTTTAAAGTTTATTTCCTGCAATTCTACACATTTTGTCATGGAGTGTAGTGAGAATGTTGCCTTTTTTAAAACATATTTTCTGCTATTCTACACATATTGCCATGGCTAATGTGTGTTCATGTGATAGCTGAGTGACTCAAACATTACAACAAAATCTATTTGGCTAAAAAGCCTAGCTAAACAAAACGTTAGCTGACACGGGCTAGTTGATCTGGATATTACTTACAAGTTATAAATAGCTCTAAGATCTGCAATGACTGACATGACAAGAGGAAAACTGATGGTGCACAACCCAGTTTAGAAATTGCACCTTGTGGATTCTACTATTACAACTTTCAAGAGTAAACTGAAGGCTGACTGAGTTCCTTAAAAAATATGATTATATATATATACAGGTACTGTATATATATATATATATATATATATATATATATATATATATATATATATATATATATATATATATATATATATATATATATATATATATATATACAGTACCAGTTTGGACACACCTACTCATTCAAGGGTTTTTCTTCATTTTTTACTATTTTCTAATAGTGAAGACATCAAAACTATGAAATAACACAAGGAATCATGTTGTAACCAAAAAAGTGTTAAACAAATCCAAATATATTTAATATTTGAGATTTTCAAAGTAGCCACCCTTTGCCTTGATGGCAGCTTTGTACACTCTTGACATTCTGTAAGTAATGATGGACTATCGTTTCTCTTTGTTTATTTGAGCTGTTCTTGCCACAGTAATGAACATGGTCTTTTACCCGATAGGGCTATCTTCTGTATATCACCCCTATCTTGTCACAACACAACTGAATGGCTCAAATGCATTAAGAAGGGGAAAAATCCACAAATGAACTTTTAACGAGGCACACCTAATTGAAATGCATTCAGGTGACTGACCTCATGAAGCTGGATGAGAGAATGCCAAGCGTGCAAAGCTGTCATCAAGGCAAAGGGTGGCTATTTGTATATATAATCTATGTAACTCTGTGGACATCGTGTTGAAATGCGAAGATCTACCGAGCAAGAATATTATTCACCAAGGAGATTTTCATCTGAACAGAGACGCTGTACCATTACAGTCCTAAAACAAACTTTGACCCAAATATGTCAATGGTCTCATATTCAGAAATAGTATTGAGTAAGAGAGCTGATTGAGGATTGGTTTGGTCTTTTACATAATAATGAATAAGGTTGTATGGACAGGAAGGACCCTGATCCTAGATCAGCACTCCTACCTACTTTGAGATGCTTTGTGAATACAAGGTCCCAGATATTTGTTTAACATGCATTGGTCTTTTTACAACCTATTGTCCAGTGCACTTTTCATAACACAGGTCTAGCTGACCTTACTGACAAAACACATGGACATATATGTCAGCCATCCAAATCCCTACCTCTCTCATGTCTCTGCTTTGGGAGGTTCAACAACTGGCCCCCCACAATCTTAGGCCTACTTTTAATTGGTTTCTACTCTGTTCTTTCTCCTCTCAACATCTCCCCTCTCAACCTTTTGCATGGATCAGAGTAGTGTCCCTGGACGTCACCTTTCTATCCCATTCTGTGTATGTACGACAGATACTTTACCTCCTACTCTCTTTGCAGGGATACAACATGATAACACATGTAAGAGTGGGAAAGTGATCTAGAAGAGGCCTGCAATCTTAATAGTTGCTTCATTCTTATTGGTTGGATGATTTTAAGTGCCGCTAACGTGTACATGTCACGCCCTGACCATAGAGAACTGTTTATTCTCTGTGTTGGTTGGGGTGTGACAGTAACTAGGGTGGGTTATCGAGGTGATTATTGATCTATGTTGGCCTGGTATGGTTCCCAATCAGAGACAGCTGTTTATTGTTGTCTCTGATTGGGGATCAT
>NW_025756420.1:0-6545 GCF_021184085.1 Oncorhynchus gorbuscha
AGGGAAGGGTTAGCTAAAAGGGTGAAGGTTAGGGAAGGGTTAGCTAAAAGGGTTCAGGTTAGGGGAAGGGTTAGCTAAAAGGGTTAAGGTTAGGTGAAGGGTTAGCTAAAGGGTTAAGGTTAGGGAAAGGTTATAGCTAAAAGGGTTAAGGTTGGGGAAGGGTTAGCTAAAGGGATAAGGTTAGGGGAAGGGTTAGCTAAAAGGGTTAAGGTTGGGGAAGGGTTAGCTAAAGGGTTAAGGTTAGGTGAAGGGTTAGCTAAAAGGGTTAAGGTTTGGGGAAGGGTTAGCTAAAGGGTTAAGGATCTGGGAAGGGTTAGCTAAAAGGATTAAGGTTTGGGGAAGGGTTAGCTAAAGGAGTTAAGGTTAGGGAAGGGTTAGCTAAAGGGTTAAGGTTAGGGAAGGTTAGCTAAAAGGGTTAAGGTTGAGGAAGGGTTAGCTAAAGGGATAAGGTTAGGGGAAGGGTTAGCTAAAAGGGTTAAGGTTTGGGGAAGGGTTAGCTAAAAGGGTGAAGGTGAGGTGAAGGGTTAGCTAAAAGGGTTAAGGTTAGGGGAAGGGTTAGCTAAAAGGGTTAAGGTTAGGGAAGGGTTAGCTAAAAGGTTAAGGTTGAGGTGAAGGTTAGCTAAAGGGTTAAGGTTAGGGGAAGGATTAGCTAAAGGGTTAAAGTTAGGGGAAGGGTTAGCTAAAAGGGTTAAGGTTAGGTAAGGGTTAGCTAAAAGGGTGTAAGGTTAGGTGAAGGGTTAGCTAAAAGGGTGTAAGGTTTAGGTAAGGGTTAGCTAAAGGGTTAAGGTTAGGTGAAGGGTTAGCTAAAGGGTTAAGGTTTGGGGAAGGGTTAGCTAAAAGGAGTTAAGGTTAGGAGAAGGGTTAGCCTAAAAGGGTAGTTAAGGTTAGGTGAAGGGTTAGCTAAAAGGGTTAAGGTTAGGTGAAGGGTTAGCTAAAAGGGTTAGGGTTAGGTGAAGGGTTAGCTAAGAGGGTTAAGGTTAGGGAAGGGTTAGCTAAAAGGGTTAAGGTTAGTGGGAAGGGTTAGCTAAAAGGATTAAGGTTAGGGAAGGGTTAGCTAAAAGGGTTAAGGTTGGGGAAGGGTTAGCTAAAGGGATAAGGTTAGGGGAAGGGTTAGCTAAAAGGGTTAAGGTTGGGGAAGGGTTAGCTAAAAGGGTTAAGGTTATGGGAAGGGTTAGCTAAAAGGGTTAAGGTTAGGGAAGGGTTAGCTAAAAGGGTAAAGGTTAGGTTAAGGGTTAGCTAAAAAGGGTTAAGGTTAGGTGAAGGGTTAGCTAAAAGGGTTAGGGTTAGGTGAAGGGTTAGCTAAAAGGGTTAAGGTTAGGGGAAGGGTTAGCTAAAAGGGTTAAGGTTATGGGAAGGGTTAGCTAAAAGGATTAAGGTTAGGGGAAGGGTTAGCTAAAAGGGTTAAGGTTAGGGGAAGGGTTAGCTAAAAGGGTGAAGGTTAGGGGAAGGGTTAGCTAAAAGGGTGAAGGTTAGGGGAAGGGTTAGCTAAAAGGGTTCAGGTTAGGGGAAGGGTTAGCTAAAAGGGTTAAGGTTAGGTGAAGGGTTAGCTAAAGGGTTAAGGTTAGGGGAAGGGTTAGCTAAAAGGGTTAAGGTTGGGGAAGGGTTAGCTAAAGGGATAAGGTTAGGGGAAGGGTTAGCTAAAAGGGTTAAGGTTGGGGAAGGGTTAGCTAAAGGGTTAAGGTTAGGTGAAGGGTTAGCTAAAAGGGTTAAGGTTTGGGGAAGGGTTAGCTAAAGGGTTAAGGATCTGGGAAGGGTTAGCTAAAAGGGTTAAGGTTGGGGGAAGGGTTAGCTAAAGGGTTAAGGATCTGGGAAGGGTTAGCTAAAAGGGTTAAGGTTGGGGAAGGGTTAGCTAAAAGGGTTAAGGTTAGGGAAGGGTTAGCTAAAGGGTTAAGGTTAGGGGAAGGGTTAGCTAAAGGGTTAAGGTTAGGGAAGGGTTAGCTAAAGGGTTAAGGTTGGGGAAGGTTAGCTAAAGGGTAAGGTTAGGGAAGAGGTTAGCTAAAGGGTTAAGTTAGGAAGGTAGAAGGGTTAAGGGGAAGGGTTAGCTAAAAGGGTTAAGGTTAGGGAAGGGTTAGCTAAAAGGGTTAAGGTGAGGTGAAGGTTAGCTAAAGGGTTAAGGTTAGGGGAAGGATTAGCTAAAGGGTTAAAGTTAGGGAAGGGTTAGCTAAAAGGGTTAAGGTTAGGGTAAGGGTTAGCTAAAAGGGTTAAGGTTAGGTGAAGGGTTAGCTAAAAGGGTTAAGGTTAGGTGAAGGGTTAGCTAAAGGGTTAAGGTTAGGTGAAGGGTTAGCTAAAAGGGTTAAGGTTAGTGGGAAGGGTTAGCTAAAAGGGTTAAGGTTAGGGGAAGGGTTAGCTAAAAGGGTAAAGGTTAGGTGAAGGGTTAGCTAAAGGGTTAAGGTTAGGTGAAGGGTTAGCTAAAAGGGTTAGGGTTAGGTGAAGGGTTAGCTAAAAGGGTTAAGGTTAGGGGAAGGGTTAGCTAAAAGGGTTAAGGTTATGGGAAGGGTTAGCTAAAAGGATTAAGGTTAGGGAAGGGTTAGCTAAAGGGTTAAGGTTGGGGAAGGGTTAGCTAAAGGGTAAGGTTAGGGAAGGGTTAGCTAAAAGGGTTAAGGTTAGGGAAGGGTTAGCTAAAAGGGTTAAGGTTATGGGAAGGGTTAGCTAAAAGGGTTAAGGTTAGGGAAGGGTTAGCTAAAAGGGTTAAGGTTAGGTGAAGGGTTAGCTAAAAGGGTTAAGGTTAGGTGAAGGGTTAGCTAAAAGGGTTAAGGTTAGGTGAAGGGTTAGCTAAAAGGGTTAAGGTTAGGGAAGGGTTAGCTAAAAGGGTTAAGGTTATGGGAAGGGTTAGCTAAAAGGATTAAGGTTAGGGAAGGGTTAGCTAAAAGGGTTAAGGTTAGGGAAGGGTTAGCTAAAAGGGTGAAGGTTAGGGGAAGGGTTAGCTAAAAGGGTGAAGGTTAGGGGAAGGGTTAGCTAAAAGGGTTCAGGTTAGGGGAAGGGTTAGCTAAAAGGGTTAAGGTTAGGTGAAGGGTTAGCTAAAGGGTTAAGGTTAGGGGAAGGGTTAGCTAAAAGGGTTAAGGTTGGGGAAGGGTTAGCTAAAGGGATAAGGTTAGGGGAAGGGTTAGCTAAAAGGGTTAAGGTTGGGGAAGGGTTAGCTAAAGGGTTAAGGTTAGGTGAAGGGTTAGCTAAAAGGGTTAAGGTTTGGGGAAGGGTTAGCTAAAGGGTTAAGGATCTGGGAAGGGTTAGCTAAAAGGGTTAAGGTTGGGGAAGGGTTAGCTAAAGGGATAAGGTTAGGGGAAGGGTTAGCTACAAGGGTTAAGGTTAGGTGAATGGTTAGCTAAAAGGATTAAGGTTAGGGGAAGGGTTAGCTAAAAGGGTTAAGGTTGGGGAAGGGTTAGCTAAAAGGGTTAAGGTTAGGGGAAGGGTTAGCTAAAAGGGTGAAGGTTAGGGGAAGGGTTAGCTAAAAGGGTTAAGGTTAGGGGAAGGGTTAGCTAAAAGGGTTAAGGTTAGGTGAAGGGTTAGCTAAAGGGTTAAGGTTAGGGGAAGGGTTAGCTAAAAGGGTTAAGGTTGGGGAAGGTTAGCTAAAGGGATAAGGTTAGGGAAGGGTTACTGTGCGTTAAGGTTGGGGAAGGGTTAGCTAAAGGGTTAAGGTTAGGTGAAGGGTTAGCTAAAAGGTCAAGGTTTGGGGAAGGGGTTAGCTAAAGGGTTAAGGATCTGGGGTTGGTTAGCTAAAAGGATTAAGGTTTGGGAAGGGTTAGCTAAAAGGGTTAAGGTTGAGGAAGGGTTAGCTAAAGGGATAAGGTTAGGGAAGGGTTAGCTAAAAGGGTTAAGGTTTGGGGAAGGGTTAGCTAAAAAGGGTTGTTAGGAAGCCATTAAATGGGTTAAGGTTAGGGATTAGCTGCGCGGTCCAGGTTGGTTATTAGGAAGGTTGGGAATAAAAGGTTAGCTAAAGGGTTAAGGTTAGGGGAAGGATTAGCTAAAGGGTTAAAGTTAGGGGAAGGGTTAGCTAAAAGGGTTAAGGTTAGGGTAAGGGTTAGCTAAAAGGGTTAAGGTTAGGTGAAGGGTTAGCTAAAAGGGTTAAGGTTAGGTGAAGGGTTAGCTAAAAGGGTTAAGGTTAGGTGAAGGGTTAGCTAAAAGGGTTAAGGTTATGGGAAGGGTTAGCTAAAAGGGTTAAGGTTAGGGGAAGGGTTAGCTAAAAGGGTAAAGGTTAGGTGAAGGGTTAGCTAAAAGGGTTAAGGTTAGGTGAAGGGTTAGCTAAAAGGGTTAGGGTTAGGTGAAAGGTTAGCTAAAAGGGTTAAGGTTAGAGGAAGGTTAGCTAAAAGGGTTAAGGTTATGGGAAGGGTTAGCTAAAAGGATTAAGGTTAGGGAAGGGTTAGCTAAAAGGGTTAAGGTTGAGGAAGGGTTAGCTAAAGAGATAAGGTTAGAGGAAGGGTTAGCTAAAAGGGTTAAGGTTGGGGAAGGGTTAGCTAAAAGGGTTAAGGTTATGGGAAGGGTTAGCTAAAAGGGTTAAGGTTAGGGGAAGGGTTAGCTAAAAGGGTAAAGGTTAGGTTAAGGGTTAGCTAAAAGGGTTAAGGTTAGGTGAAGGGTTAGCTAAAAGGGTTAGGGTTAGGTGAAGGGTTAGCTAAAAGGGTTAAGGTTAGGGGAAGGGTTAGCTAAAAGGGTTAAGGTTATGGGAAGGGTTAGCTAAAAGGATTAAGGTTAGGGGAAGGGTTAGCTAAAAGGGTTAAGGTTAGGGGAAGGGTTAGCTAAAAAGGTGAAGGTTAGGGAAGGGTTAGCTAAAGAGGGTGAAGGTTAGGGGAAGGGTTAGCTAAAAGGGTTCAGGTTAGGGAAGGGTTAGCTAAAAGGGTTAAGGTTAGGTGAAGGGTTAGCTAAAGGGTTAAGGTTAGGGGAAGGGTTAGCTAAAAGGGTTAAGGTTGGGGAAGGGTTAGCTAAAGGGATAAGGTTAGGGGAAGGGTTAGCTAAAAGGGTTAAGGTTGGGGAAGGGTTAGCTAAAGGGTTAAGGTTAGGTGAAGGGTTAGCTAAAAGGGTTAAGGTTTGGGAAGGGTTAGCTAAAGGGTTAAGGATCTGGGAAGGGTTAGCTAAAAGGATTAAGGTTTGGGGAAGGGTTAGCTAAAAGGGTTAAAGTTAGGGAAGGGTTAGCTAAAGGGTTAAGGTTAGGGGAAGGGTTAGCTAAAAGGGTTAAGGTTGGGGAAGGGTTAGCTAAAGGGATAAGGTTAGGGGAAGGGTTAGCTAAAAGGGTTAAGGTTTGGGGAAGGGTTAGCTAAAAGGGTGAAGGTGAGGTGAAGGGTTAGCTAAAAGGGTTAAGGTTAGGGGAAGAGTTAGCTAAAAGGGTTAAGGTTAGGGGAAGGGTTAGCTAAAAGGATTAAGGTGAGGTGAAGGTTAGCTAAAGGGTTAAGGTTAGGGGAAGGATTAGCTAAAGGGTTAAAGTTAGGGGAAGGGTTAGCTAAAAGGGTTAAGGTTAGGGTAAGGGTTAGCTAAAAGGGTTAAGGTTAGGGGAAGGGTTAGCTAAAAGGGTGAAGGTTTGGGGAAGGGTTAGCTAAAGGGTTAAGGTTAGGTGAAGGGTTAGCTAAAAGGGTTAAGGTTTGGGGAAGGGTTAGCTAAAGGGTTAAGGATTGGGGAAGGGTTAGCTAAAATAATTAAGGTTTGGGGAAGGGTTAGCTAAAAGGGTTAAGGTTAGGGGAAGGGTTAGCTAAAAGGGTGAAGGTTAGGGGAAGGTTTAGCTAAAAGGGTGAAGGTTAGGGGAAGGGTTAGCTAAAGGGTTAAGGTTAGGGGAAGGGTTAGCTAAAAGGGTTAAGGTTGGGGAAGGGTTAGCTAAAGGGATAAGGTTAGGGGAAGGGTTAGCTAAAGGGTTAAGATTAGGGGAAGGGTTAGCTAAAAGGGTGAAGGTTAGGGGAAGGGTTAGCTAAAGGGTTAAGGTTAGGGGAAGGGTTAGCTAAAAGGGTTAAGGTTAGGGGAAGGGTTAGCTAAAAGGATAAGGTTAGGAGAAGGGTTAGCTAAAAGGGTGAAGGTGAGGTGAAGGGTTAGCTAAAAGGGTTAAGGTTAGGGGAAGGGTTAGCTAAAAGGGTTAAGGTTAGGTGAAGGGTTAGCTAAAAGGATTAAGGTTGGGAGAAGGGTTAGCTAAAGGGATTAAGGTTAGGGGAAGGGTTAGCTAAAGGGGTTAAGGTTTGGGGAAGGGTTAGCTAAAGGGTGAAGGTGAGGTGAAGGGTTAGCTAAAAGGGTTAAGGTTTGGGGAAGGGTTAGCTAAAGGGTTAAAGATTGGGGAAGGGTTAGCTAAAATAATTAAGGTTTGGGGAAGGGTTAGTTAAAAGGGTTAAAGTTAGGGGAAGGGTTGGCTAAAAGGGTTAGGGTTAGCTAAAAGGGTTAGCTAAAAGGGTGAAGGTTGGGGAAGGGTTAGCTAAAAGGGTGAAGGTTAGGGAAGGGTTAGCTAAAGGGTTAGGTTAGGGAAGGGTTAGCTAAAAGTGTTAAGGTTGGGGAAGGGTTAGCTAAAGGGATAAGGTTAAGGGAAGGGTTAGCTAAAAGGGTTAAGGTTTGGGGAAGGGTTAGCTAAAAGGTGAAGGTGAGGT
>NW_025756421.1:0-6544 GCF_021184085.1 Oncorhynchus gorbuscha
GACTACAGACGCCGTAACACTGCCGTCGAGATCCAAGGAGCCATGCTCGGCAGACACGAGCAGGAATTGTCTGCTGCTCGTCATGCCGTGGAGAACCTGGCCGCTCAGGTTTCCGACCTCTCTGGACAGTTCCAGAGTCTTCGTCTCGTGCCACCTGTTACTTCCTGGTCTGCCGAGCCTCCGGAACCTAGGGTTAATAACCCACCTTGTTACTCCGGGCAGCCCACGGAGTGCCGCGCTCCTTTCTCACCCAGTGTGATATTGTGTTCTCTCCAACCCAACACATACTCTAGAGAGAGAGCTCGGGTTGCTTACGTCATTTCACTCCTTACTGGCCGGGCTCGAGAGTGGGGCACAGCTATCTGGGAGGCAAGGGCTGATTGTTCTAACAATTACCAGAACTTTAAAGAGGAGATGATTCGGGTTTTTGACCGTTCAGTTTTTGGTAGGGAGGCTTCTAGGGCCCTGGCTTCCCTATGCCAAGGTGATCGATCCATAACGGATTACTCTATAGAGTTTCGCACTCTTGCTGCCTCTAGTGACTGGAACGAGCCGGCGCTGCTCGCTCGTTTTCTGGAGGGACTCCACGCAGTGGTTAAAGATGAGATTCTCTGGGGTTCCTTCCAGTGTGGACTCTTTGATTGCTCTCGCCATCCGCATAGTAATATAATAATAATATAATAATAATATATGCCATTTAGCAGACGCTTTTATGCGACTTACAGTCATGTGTGCATACATTCCTACGTATGGGTGGTCCCGGGATCGAACCCACTACCCTGGCGTTACAAGCGCCATGCTCTACCAACTGAGCTACAGAAGGACCGCATAGAATGACGGGTAGATCTTCGTCACCAAGCTCGTGGAAGAGAGCTCGCGTTAACGGTGTTTCCCTGCTCCGCATCGCAACCATCTCCCTCCTCTGGCTCTGAGACTGAGCCCATGCAGCTGGGAGGTATTCACATCTCGACTAAGGAGAGGGAACGGAGGATCACCAACCGCCTGTGCCTCTATTAGTGGACTTGCTGGACATTTTGTCAATTCATGTCCAGTAAAAGCCAGAGCTCATCAGTAAGCGGAGGGCTACTGGTGAGCGCTACTACTCAGGTCTCTCCATCTAGATCCTGTACTACTATGTCAGTCCATCTACGCTGGACCGGTTCGGGTGCTACATGCAGTGCCTTGATAGACTCTGGGGCTGAGGGTTGTTTTATGGACGAAGCATGGGCTCGGAAACATGACATTCCTTTCAGAGAGTTAGACAAGCCTACGCCCATGTTCGCCTTTAGATGGTAGTCATCTCCCCAGTATCAGATATGAGACACTACCTTTAACCCTCACAGTATCTGGTAACCACAGTGAGACTATTTCTTTTTGATTTTTCGTTCACCTTTTACACCTGTTGTTTTGGGTCATCCCTGGCTAGTATGTCATAATCCTTCTATTAATTGGTCTAGTAATTCTATCCTATCCTGGAACGTTTCTTTTCTTGTCATGTGAAGTGTTTAATGTCTGCTATCCTCCCGTTTCTTCTGTCCCCACTTCTCAGGAGGAACCTGGCGATTTGACAGGAGTGCCGGAGGAATATCATGATCTGCGCACGGTCTTCAGTCGGTCCCGAGCCAACTCCCTTCCTCCTCACCGGTCGTATGATTGTAGTATTGATCTCCTTCCGGGGACCACTCCTCCTCGGGGTAGACTATACTCTCTGTCGGCTCCCGAACGTAAGGCTCTCGAGGATTATTTGTCTGTGTCTCTTGACGCCGGTACCGTAGTGCCTTCTTCCTCTCCGGCCGGGCGGGGTTTTTGTTAAGAAGAAGGACGGTACTCTGCGCCCTGCGTGGATTATCGAGGCTGAATGACATAACGGTTAAGAATCGTTATCCGCTTCCCCCTTATGTCATCAGCCTTCGAGATTCTGCAGGAGCCAGGTGCTTTACTAAGTTGGACCTTCGTAACGCTTACCATCTCGTGCGCATCAGAGAGGGGGACAGTGGAAAACGGCGTTTAACACTCCGTTAGGGCATTTTGAGTACCGGGTTCTGCCGTTTGGTCTCGCCAATGCGCCAGCTGTTTTCAGGCATTAGTTAATGATGTTCTGAGAGACATGCTGAACATCTTTGTTTTTGTCTACCTTGGCGATATCCTGATTTTTTCACCGTCACTCGAGATTCATGTTCAGCACGTTGACGTGTACTCCAGCGCCTTTTAGAGAATTGTCTCTACGTGAAGGCTGAGAAGTGCTCTTTTCATGTCTCCTCCGTTACTTTTCTCGGTTCTGTTATTTCCGCTGAAGGCATTCAGATGGATTCCGCTAAGGTCAAGCTGTCAGTGAGTGGCCCGTTCCAAGGTCACGTGTCGAGTTGCAGCGCTTTCTAGGTTTCGCTAATTTCTATCGGCGTTTCATTCGTAATTTCGGTCAAGTTGCTGCCCCTCTCACAGCTCTTACTTCTGTCAAGACGTGTTTTAAGTGGTCCGGTTCCGCCCAGGGGAGCTTTTGATCTTCTAAAAGAACGTTTTACGTCCGCTCCTATCCTCGTTACTCCTGACGTCACTAGACAATTCATTGTCGAGGTTGGCCTTCAGAGGTGGCGTGGGAGCCATTCTATCCCAGCGCTTCCAGTCTGACGATAAGGTTCATCCTTGCGCTTATTTTCTCATCGCCTGTCGCCATCTGAACGCAACTATGATGTGGGTAACCGCGAACTGCTCGCCATCCGCTTAGCCCTAGGCGAATGGCGACAGTGGTGGAGGGGGCGACCGTTCCTTTTGTCGTTTGGACAGACCATAAGAACCTTGAGTACATCCGTTCTGCCAAACGACTTAATGCTCGTCAAGCTCGTTGGGCGTTGTTTTCGCTCGTTTCGAGTTTGTGATTTCTTACCGTCCGGGTAGTAAGAACACCAAGCCTGATGCCTTATCCCGTCTTTTTAGTTCTTCTGTGGCTTCTACTGATCCCGAGGGGATTCTTCCTTATGGGCGTGTTGTCGGGTTGACAGTCTGGGAATTGAAAGACAGGTTAAGCAAGCACTCACGCACACTGCGTCGCCGCGCTTGTCCTAGTAACCTTCTTTTCGTTCCTGTTTCTACTCGTCTGGCTGTTCTTCAGTGGGCTCACTCTGCCAAGTTAGCTGGTCATCCCGGCGTTCGAGGTACTCTTGCTTCTATTCGCCAGCGCTTTTGGTGGCCTACTCAGGAGCGTGACACGCGCCGTTTCGTGGCTGCTTGTTCGGACTGCGCGCAGACTAAGTCAGGTAACTCTCCTCCTGCCGGTCGTCTCAGACCGCTTCCCATTCCTTCTCGACCATGGTCTCACATCGCCCTAGACTTCATTACCGGTCTGCCTTTGTCTGCGGGGAAGACTGTCATGCAGGTGAAAGAGGACCCAAACGCGACTTAACAGAAACAGAGTTTATTAATGTTCAAAACGGAATAACTGAAATCCTCTAGATTTGTAGAGGGGAAAACAACTGGAGAAGCGGCCACAGACTGCAGGTCGCTCCGGGTAGGCGCAGGCCGTAGTCGACTGAGACACCTGCTCACACGCAGCGTCTGAAGAAGGCACAAAACACGACAGGACAGGGTGATACACAATCACGGCAAAAAACACGACAGGACAGGGCAAGCATAATCACAGCATGGAATACAAAACAAGGAACCGACGGCACAGGAACGGATCACAAAGGAATAAATAGGGACTCTAATCAGGGAAAGGATCGGGAACAGGTGTGGGAAGACTAAATGATGATTAGGGGAATAGGAACAGCTGGGAGCAGGAACGGAACGATAGAGAGAAGAGAGAGCGAGAGAGTGAGAGAGGGAGGGGAGAGAGAGGGATAGGAGGGAAAGAACCAAATAAGACCAGCAGAGGGAAACGAATAGCATGGGGAGCACAGGGACAAGACATGATAATAAATGACAAACATGACAGTACCCCCCCCACTCACCGAGCGCCTCCTGGCGCTCTCGAGGAGGAACACTGGCAGCAGCGGAGGAAATCATAGATCAAACGGTCCAGCACGTCCCGAGAAAGAACCCAACTCCTCTCCTCAGGACCGTAACGAAAAACGATAAAAAGGGAAACTAGGGTACTACTCCTCCTCACCGGTTGGCTCGGGACCGACTGAAGACCGTGCGCAGATCATGATATTCCTCCGGCACTCCTGTCAAATCGCCAGGTTCCTCCTGAGAAGTAGGGAGAGAAGAAACGGGAGGGATGGCAGACATTAAACACTTCACATGACAAGAAACGTTCCAGGATAGGATAGAATTACTAGACCAATTAATAGAAGGATTATGACATACTAGCCAGGGATGACCCAAAACAACAGGTGTAAACGGTGAACGGAAAATCAAAAAAGAAATAGTCTCACTGTGGTTACCAGATACTGTGAGAGTTAAAGGTAGTGTCTCAAATTTGATACTGGGAAGATGACTACCATCTAAGGCAAACATGGGCGTAGGCTTGTCTAACGGTCTGAAAGGAATGTTATGTTTCCGAACCCATGCTTCGTCCATGAAACAACCCTCAGCCCCAGAGTCAATCAAAGCACTGCATGTAGCACCCGAACCGGTCCAGCGTAGATGGACCGACATAGTAGTACAAGATCTAGATGAAGGGACCTGAGTAGTAGCGCTCACCAGTAGCCCTCCGCTTACTGATGGGCTCTGGCCTCTTACTGGACATGAAATAACAAAATGTCCAGCAACTCCGCAATAGAGGCACAGGCGGTTGGTGATCCTCTGTTCCCTCTCCTTATTCGAGACGCGAATCCCTCCCAGCTGCATGGGCTCAGTCTCAAAGCCAGAGGAGGGAGATGGTTGCGATGCGGAGCAGGGAAACACCGTTGATGCGAGCTCTCTTCCACGAGCCCGGTGACGAAGATCTACCCGTCGTTCTATGCGGATGGCGAGAGCAATCAAAGAGTCCACATCTGAAGGAACCTCCCGGAGAGAATCTCATCCTTAACCGTGTTCGTGGAGTCCCTCCAGAAAACGAGCGAAGCGCCGGCTCTCCATCACTAGAGGCAGCAAGAGTGCGAAACTCAATGGAATAATCCGTTATGGATGTTTTTCACCTTGGCATAAGGAAGCCAGGGCCTAGAAGCCTCCTCACAAAAACTGAACAAAAAACCAAATTCCATCTCCTCATTGAAGAGACAGTTCTGGAATCTGTTAGAGCAATCAGCCCTTGCCTCCCAGATAGCTGTGCCCCATTCTCGAGCCCGGCCAGTAAGGACTGAAATGATAGCAACCCAGCTGCTCTCTCTAGAGTATGTGGGGTTGGAGAGAGTTCACACTGCGTGAGAAAAGCGGCACTCAGTGGGCTGCCCGGAGTAGCAAGGTGGGTTATTAACCCTGGGTTCTGGAGGCTCGGCAGGCCAGGGAGTAACAGGTGGCACGCAGACGTAGACTCTGGAACTGTCCAGAGAGGTCGGAAACCTGAGCGGCCAGGTTCTCCACGGCATGGCGAGCAGCAGACAATTCCTGCTCGTGTCTGCCGAGCATGGCTCCTTGGAACTCGACGGCAGTGTAACGAGCGTCTGAAGTCGCTGGGTCCATTCCTTGGTCGGTTCCTTCTGTCATGCAGGTGAAAGAGGACCCAAACGCGACTTAACAGAAACAGAGTTTATTAAGTGTTCAAAACGGAATAACAGAAATCCTCTAGATTTGTAGAGGGGAAAACAACTGGAGAAGCGGCCACAGACTGCAGGTCGCTTCTGGGTAGGCGCAGGCCGTAGTCGATTGAGACACCTGCTCACACGCAGCATCTGATGAAGGCACAAACACGACAGGACAGGGTGATACACAATCAAGCAAAAACACGACAGGACAGGGCGAAACGCAATCACAGCATGGTGAATACAAAACAAGGAACCGACGGCACAGGAACGGATCACAAAAGGAATAAATAGGGACTCTAATCAGGGAAAGGATCGGGAACAGGGAAGACCTAAATGATGATTAGGGAATAGGAACAGCTGGGAGCAGGAACGGGAATCCATAGAGAGAAGAGAGAGCGAGAGAGTGAGAGAGGGAGGGGAGAGAGAGGGATAGGAGGGAAAGAACCAAACAAGACCAGCAGAGGGGAAACGAATAGCATGGGGAGCACAGGGACAAGACATGATAATAAATGACAAACATGACAAAGAGACTGTGATTCTACGTGTTGTCGATAGGTTCTCTAAGGCGGCACATTTCATTCCCTTTAAACTTCCTTCCGCTAAGGAGACGGCACAAATCATTATCGAGAATGTGTTCAGAATTCATGGCCTCCCCGTTAGACGCCGTTTCAGACAGAGGCCCGCACCACGCCACAGTTTTGGAGGGAGTTCTGTCGCTTGATTGGTGCGTCCGTCAGTCTCTCTTCCGGGTTTCATCCCCAGTCTAACGGTCAAGCAGAGAGGGCCAATCAGACGATTGGTCGCATACTACGCAGCCTTTCTTTCAGAAACCCTGCGTCTTGGGCAGAACAGCTCCTGGGCAGAATACGCCACAACTCGCTTCCTTCGTTGCTACCGGGTTATCTTCGTTTCAGAGTAGT
>NW_025756422.1:0-6543 GCF_021184085.1 Oncorhynchus gorbuscha
GTGAAACAAAGGCCCAGTCCCCTTGACACCAGCTTCCTGCAGAGGTATGAGTGTGATCAAAACAAAGGCACAGTCCCCTTGACACCAGCTTCCTGCAGAGGTATGAGTGTGATCAAAACAAAGGCACAGTCCCCTTGACACCAGCTTCCTGCAGAGGTATGAGTGTGATCAAAACAAAGGCCCAGTCCCCTTGATGAGTGTGATCAAAACAAAGGCCCAGTCCCCTTGATGAGTGTGATCAAAACAAAGGCCCAGTCCCCTTGATGAGTGTGATCAAAACAAAGGCACAGTCCCCTTGATGAGTGTGATCAAAACAAAGGCACAGTCCCCTTGATGAGTGTGATCAAAACAAAGGCCCAGTCCCCTTGATGAGTGTGATCAAAACAAAGGCACAGTCCCCTTGATGAGTGTGATCAAAACAAAGGCCCAGTCCCCTTGATGAGTGTGATCAAACAAAGGCCCAGTCCCCTTGATGAGTGTGATCAAAACAAAGGCCCAGTCCCCTTGATGAGTGTGATCAAAACAAAGGCCCAGTCCCCTTGATGAGTGTGATCAAAACAAAGGCCCAGTCCCCTTGATGAGTGTGATCAAACAAAGGCCCAGTCCCCTTGATGAGTGTGATCAAAACAAAGGCCCAGTCCCCTTGATGAGTGTGATCAAAACAAAGGCCCAGTCCCCTTGATGAGTGTGATCAAAACAAAGGCCCAGTCCCCTTGATGAGTGTGATCAAAACAAAGGCCCAGTCCCCTTGATGAGTGTGATCAAAACAAAGGCCCAGTCCCCTTGATGAGTGTGATCAAAACAAAGGCCCAGTCCCCTTGATGAGTGTGATCAAAACAAAGGCCCAGTCCCCTTGATGAGTGTGATCAAAACAAAGGCCCAGTCCCCTTGATGAGTGTGATCAAAACAAAGGCACAGTCCCCTTGATGAGTGTGATCAAAACAAAGGCCCAGTCCCCTTGATGAGTGTGATCAAAACAAAGGCCCAGTCCCCTTGATGAGTGTGATCAAAACAAAGGCCCACGTCCCCTTGATGAGTGTGATCAAACAAAGGCCCAGTCCCCTTGATGAGTGATCAAACAAAGGCCCAGTCCCCTGCAGAGGTATGAGTGTGATCAAAACACAGGGCCCAGTCCCCTTGACACCAGCTTCCCTGCAGAGGTATGAGTGTGATCAAAACAAAGGCCCAGTCCCCTTGATGAGTGTGATCAAAACAAAGGCCCAGTCCCCTTGATGAGTGTGATCAAAACAAAGGCCCAGTCCCCTTGATGAGTGTGATCAAAACAAAGGCCCAGTCCCTGATGAGTGTGATCAAAACAAAGGCCCAGTCCCCTTGATGAGTGTGATCAAAACAAAGGCCCAGTCCCCTTGATGAGTGTGATCAAAACAAAGGCCCAGTCCCCTGATGAGTGTGATCAAAACAAAGGCCCAGTCCCCTTGATGAGTGTGATCAAAACAAAGGCACAGTCCCCTTTGACACCAGCTTCCTGCAGAGGTATGAGTCAAAACAAAGGCACAGTCCCCTTGATGAGTGTGATCAAAACAGGCCCAGTCACCAGCTTCCTGCAGAGGATGAGTGTGATCAAAACAAAGGCCCAGTCACCAGCTTTGATGAGTGTGATCAAAACAAAAAGGCACAGTCCCCTGATGAGTGTGATCAAAACAAAGGCCCAGTCCCCTTGATGAGTGTGATCAAAACAAAGGCCCAGTCCCCTTGATGAGTGTGATCAAAACAAAGGCCCAGTCCCCTTCACCCTTCCTGCAGAGGTATGAGTGTGATCAAAACAAAGGCACAGTCCCCTTGGATGAGTGTGATCAAACAAAGGCACAGTCCCCTTGACACCAGCTTCCTGCAGAAGGTATGAGTGTGATCCAAAACAAAACAGTCCCTTGATGAGTGTGATCAAAACAAAGGCCCAGTCCCATTGACACCAGCTTCCTGCAGAGGTATGAGTGTGATCAAACAAAGGCCCAGTCCCCTTGACACCAGCTTCCTGCAGAGGTATGAGTGTGATCAAAACAAAGGCACAGTCCCCTTGATGAGTGTGATCAAAACAAAGGCCCAGTCCCCTTGATGAGTGTGATCAAAACAAAGGCCCAGTCCCCTTGATGAGTGTGATCAAAACAAAGGCCCAGTCCCCTTGATGAGTGTGATCAAAACAAAGGCCCAGTCCCCTTGATGAGTGTGATCAAAACAAAGGCCCAGTCCCCTTGATGAGTGTGATCAAAACAAAGGCACAGTCCCCTTGATGAGTGTGATCAAAACAAAGGCCCAGTCCCCTTGATGAGTGTGATCAAAACAAAGGCACAGTCCCCTTTGATGAGTGTGATCAAAACAAAGGCCCAGTCCCCTTGATGAGTGTGATCAAAACAAAGGCCCAGTCCCCTTGATGAGTGTGATCAAAACAAAGGCCCAGTCCCCTTGATGAGTGTGATCAAAACAAAGGCACAGTCCCCTTGATGAGTGTGATCAAAACAAAGGCCCAGTCCCCTTGATGAGTGTGATCAAAACAAAGGCCCAGTCCCCTTGATGAGTGTGATCAAAACAAAGGCCCAGTCCCCTTGACACCAGCTTCCTGCAGAGGTATGAGTGTGATCAAAACAAAGGCCCAGTCCCCTTGACACCAGCTTCCTGCAGAGGTATGAGTGTGATCAAAACAAAGGCCCAGTCCCCTTGACACCAGCTTCCTGCAGAGGTATGAGTGTGATCAAAACAAAGGCCCAGTCCCCTTGATGAGTGTGATCAAAACAAAGGCCCAGTCCCCTTGATGAGTGTGATCAAAACAAAGGCCCAGTCCCCTTGATGAGTGTGATCAAAACAAAGGCCCAGTCCCCTTGATGAGTGTGATCAAAACAAAGGCCCAGTCCCCTTGATGAGTGTGATCAAAACAAAGGCCCAGTCCCCTTGATGAGTGTGATCAAAACAAAGGCCCAGTCCCCTTGATGAGTGTGATCAAAACAAAGGCCCAGTCCCCTTGATGAGTGTGATCAAAACAAAGGCCCAGTCCCCTTGATGAGTGTGATCAAAACAAAGGCCCAGTCCCCTTGATGAGTGTGATCAAAACAAAGGCCCAGTCCCCTTGATGAGTGTGATCAAAACAAAGGCCCAGTCCCCTTGATGAGTGTGATCAAAACAAAGGCCCAGTCCCCTTGATGAGTGTGATCAAAACAAAGGCCCAGTCCCCTTGATGAGTGTGATCAAAACAAAGGCCCAGTCCCCTTGATGAGTGTGATCAAAACAAAGGCCCAGTCCCCTTGATGAGTGTGATCAAAACAAAGGCACAGTCCCCTTGATGAGTGTGATCAAAACAAAGGCACAGTCCCCTTGATGAGTGTGATCAAAACAAAGGCACAGTCCCCTTGATGAGTGTGATCAAAACAAAGGCACAGTCCCCTTGATGAGTGTGATCAAAACAAAGGCCCAGTCCCCTTGATGAGTGTGATCAAAACAAAGGCCCAGTCCCCTTGATGAGTGTGATCAAAACAAAGGCCCAGTCCCCTTGACACCAGCTTCCTGCAGAGGTATGAGTGTGATCAAAACAAAGGCCCAGTCCCCTTGACACCAGCTTCCTGCAGAGGTATGAGTGTGATCAAAACAAAGGCCCAGTCCCCTTGACACCAGCTTCCTGCAGAGGTATGAGTGTGATCAAAACAAAGGCCCAGTCCCCTTGACACCAGCTTCCTGCAGAGGTATGAGTGTGATCAAAACAAAGGCCCAGTCCCCTTGACACCAGCTTCCTGCAGAGGTATGAGTGTGATCAAAACAAAGGCCCAGTCCCCTTGACACCAGCTTCCTGCAGAGGTATGAGTGTGATCAAAACAAAGGCCCAGTCCCCTTGACACCAGCTTCCTGCAGAGGTATGAGTGTGATCAAAACAAAGGCACAGTCCCCTTGATGAGTGTGATCAAAACAAAGGCCCAGTCCCCTTGACACCAGCTTCCTGCAGAGGTATGAGTGTGATCAAAACAAAGGCCCAGTCCCCTTGACACCAGCTTTCCTGCAGAGGTATGAGTGTGATCAAAACAAAGGCCCAGTCCCCTTGACACCAGCTTCCTGCAGAGGTATGAGTGTGATCAAAACAAAGGCCCAGTCCCCTTGATGAGTGTGATCAAAACAAAGGCCCAGTCCCCTTGATGAGTGTGATCAAAACAAAGGCCCAGTCCCCTTGACACCAGCTTCCTGCAGAGGTATGAGTGTGATCAAAACAAAGGCCCAGTCCCCTTGACACCAGCTTCCTGCAGAGGTATGAGTGTGATCAAAACAAAGGCCCAGTCCCCTTGACACCAGCTTCCTGCAGAGGTATGAGTGTGATCAAAACAAAGGCCCAGTCCCCTTGACACCAGCTTCCTGCAGAGGTATGAGTGTGATCAAAACAAAGGCCCAGTCCCCTTGACACCAGCTTCCTGCAGAGGTATGAGTGTGATCAAAACAAAGGCCCAGTCCCCTTGACACCAGCTTCCTGCAGAGGTATGAGTGTGATCAAAACAAAGGCCCAGTCCCCTTGATGAGTGTGATCAAAACAAAGGCCCAGTCCCCTTGATGAGTGTGATCAAAACAAAGGCCCAGTCCCCTTGACACCAGCTTCCTGCAGAGGTATGAGTGTGATCAAAACAAAGGCCCAGTCCCCTTGACACCAGCTTCCTGCAGAGGTATGAGTGTGATCAAAACAAAGGCCCAGTCCCCTTGACACCAGCTTCCTGCAGAGGTATGAGTGTGATCAAAACAAAGGCCCAGTCCCCTTGATGAGTGTGATCAAAACAAAGGCCCAGTCCCCTTGACACCAGCTTCCTGCAGAGGTATGAGTGTGATCAAAACAAAGGCCCAGTCCCCTTGACACCAGCTTCCTGCAGAGGTATGAGTGTGATCAAAACAAAGGCCCAGTCCCCTTGACACCAGCTTCCTGCAGAGGTATGAGTGTGATCAAAACAAAGGCCCAGTCCCCTTGACACCAGCTTCCTGCAGAGGTATGAGTGTGATCAAAACAAAGGCCCAGTCCCCTTGATGAGTGTGATCAAAACAAAGGCCCAGTCCCCTTGATGAGTGTGATCAAAACAAAGGCCCAGTCCCCTTGACACCAGCTTCCTGCAGAGGTATGAGTGTGATCAAAACAAAGGCCCAGTCCCCTTGACACCAGCTTCCTGCAGAGGTATGAGTGTGATCAAAACAAAGGCCCAGTCCCCTTGATGAGTGTGATCAAAACAAAGGCCCAGTCCCCTTGATGAGTGTGATCAAAACAAAGGCCCAGTCCCCTTGACACCAGCTTCCTGCAGAGGTATGAGTGTGATCAAAACAAAGGCCCAGTCCCCTTGATGAGTGTGATCAAAACAAAGGCCCAGTCCCCTTGATGAGTGTGATCAAAACAAAGGCCCAGTCCCCTTGATGAGTGTGATCAAAACAAAGGCCCAGTCCCCTTGACACCAGCTTCCTGCAGAGGTATGAGTGTGATCAAAACAAAGGCCCAGTCCCCTTGATGAGTGTGATCAAAACAAAGGCCCAGTCCCCTTGATGAGTGTGATCAAAACAAAGGCCCAGTCCCCTTGATGAGTGTGATCAAAACAAAGGCCCAGTCCCCTTGATGAGTGTGATCAAAACAAAGGCCCAGTCCCCTTGATGAGTGTGATCAAAACAAAGGCCCAGTCCCCTTGATGAGTGTGATCAAAACAAAGGCCCAGTCCCCTTGATGAGTGTGATCAAAACAAAGGCACAGTCCCCTTGATGAGTGTGATCAAAACAAAGGCCCAGTCCCCTTGATGAGTGTGATCAAAACAAAGGCCCAGTCCCCTTGATGAGTGTGATCAAAACAAAGGCCCAGTCCCCTTGATGAGTGTGATCAAAACAAAGGCCCAGTCCCCTTGATGAGTGTGATCAAAACAAAGGCCCAGTCCCCTTGATGAGTGTGATCAAAACAAAGGCCCAGTCCCCTTGATGAGTGTGATCAAAACAAAGGCACAGTCCCCTTGATGAGTGTGATCAAAACAAAGGCCCAGTCCCCTTGATGAGTGTGATCAAAACAAAGGCCCAGTCCCCTTGATGAGTGTGATCAAAACAAAGGCCCAGTCCCCTTGATGAGTGTGATCAAAACAAAGGCCCAGTCCCCTTGATGAGTGTGATCAAAACAAAGGCCCAGTCCCCTTGATGAGTGTGATCAAAACAAAGGCCCAGTCCCCTTGATGAGTGTGATCAAAACAAAGGCACAGTCCCCTTGATGAGTGTGATCAAAACAAAGGCCCAGTCCCCTTGATGAGTGTGATCAAAACAAAGGCCCAGTCCCCTTGATGAGTGTGATCAAAACAAAGGCCCAGTCCCCTTGATGAGTGTGATCAAAACAAAGGCCCAGTCCCCTTGATGAGTGTGATCAAAACAAAGGCCCAGTCCCCTTGATGAGTGTGATCAAAACAAAGGCCCAGTCCCCTTGATGAGTGTGATCAAAACAAAGGCCCAGTCCCCTTGATGAGTGTGATCAAAACAAAGGCCCAGTCCCCTTGATGAGTGTGATCAAAACAAGGCCCAGTCCCCTTGATGAGTGTGATCAAAACAAAGGCC
>NW_025756423.1:0-6543 GCF_021184085.1 Oncorhynchus gorbuscha
TGATTTTACATTAGCGCATTACATTCACTAGTTCCCAAAAAATCCATTGATTTTGCATAGCCACATCGATTCAACAGAAATACTCATCATAAATGTAGATGATAATACAAGTTATACACATGGAATAATAAATATACCAATCCTTTTTTAAAATTGTATTTTTACCTTTATTTAACTAGGCAAGTCAGTTAAGAACAAATTCTTATTTACAATGACAGCCTAGGAACAGTGGGTTAACTGCCTGTTCAGGGTCAGAATGACAGATGTGTACCTTGTCAGCTCAGGTGTTTGAACTTGCAACCTTCTGTTTACTAGTCCAATGCTCTAACCACTAGGCTACCTGCCACCCAATGACTCCTCATTGTAGTTTTTCAATACAAAAGCATTCCCACAGTGGGATTATTAAGGAATGAATGCACTTCCTGTTTGTGAGATTTACAGGAAGTGTACTGGTCAGATAGAAACTGCCGCCCCGTCCTTAATGCAACCGCTGTGTCCGATTTTAAGGCGCTCAGAACAATCAAGTCAAAATAGCCGCCATGTTGTGGTCAACATAAACCATAAATTACATGATAAATATTCCCTTACCTTTGACGATCTCCATCAGAATGCACTCCCAGGAATCCCAGGTCCACAATAAATACTTGATTTGTTCGATAATGTACATTATTTATGTCCAATTAGCTACTTTTGTTAGCGCGTTTGGTATACATATCCATACGCTCTCTGGTCAGCGTTACGTCGGACAAAAACTTCAAAAAGTTATATTACAGGTCGAAGAAACATTTCAAACTAAGTACAGAATCAATCATTAGGATGTTTTTATCATTAATCTTCAATAAAGTTCCAACCGGAGTAATCCTTTGTGTCTTGAGGAGTCATGGAACGCAGGTCTCTATATCATGTGAAATGCACTTGACCAGGAAATGGCGGACTGTCAGCGACACCTGATTCATTCTGCTGTCATTCAGTCCCACAACACAGTAGAAGCCCCGTTCAAATTTCTATAGACGGTTGACATCTAGTGGAAGACCTAGGAAGTGCAACTTCATTAATATCTCAAGGGGATTCCAATGGGAACTGTGTTGAATACATACCAACCTCAGATTTCTCACTTCCGCTTTTGATTTCTCCTCAGGTTTTTGCCTGCCATATGAGATCTGTTCTACTCACAGACATCATTCAACATTTTAGAAACTTCAGAGTGTTTTCTATCCAATACTAATAATAATATGCATATATTAGCAACTGAGACTGAGGAGCAGGCCGTTTACTCTGGGCACCTTATTCATCCAAGCTACTGTAACTTTGTCAAGTAAACAGTTTCGTTTTTCCACTAGTTTATGTAATGTATTTTCAGTTTTTATGTTGTTATTAACCCAACATTATTGAGGACATTATTATTAGGATGGTGCAGTAATGTTGAGATACCAGTAGGTGGAGCTCTAGTCTAGAACACTGGAATCTTTAGTATTAATTTGACACAGCTGATGAGGAGTGATGGGTTTAAAATGGAATGGGTTCTACTTGAGTAACATCTTGGAAATTTGACCTGTATATACAGAACTCAGAAGGACAAGACAACACATAAGAAATTGTAAACATTCTAAATAGTATAGAGGGCTTTTGGATACGTCAGAAATCACCTAGCAACCGCATCAAGCTGTCACGCCCTGGTCTAAGTAGTTTGTGTTTTTCTTCATGTATTGGGTCAGGCCAGGGTGTGGCATGGAGTTTTTGTATTGTGGTGTGTTTTGTCTTGGGGTTTTGGTGTGTATGTATTTGGGATTGTAGCTAGTGGGGTTATCTAGCAAGGTCTATGGCTGTCTGGAGTGGTTCTCAATCAGAGGCAGGTGCTTAAGGTGCTTATATTTAGGCAGCCATATTCTTTGGTTGTATTGTGGGTGATTGTCCTGAGTGTCTTGACGTCCTTATTCTGTGATAGTTTGCACCAGTTTAGGCTGTTTCGGTTTTCATTACGTTTATTGTTTTGTAGAGTTTGTGTTTTGGATTCGTGTTATGTTTGTTTTATTAAACATGGATCACAATATACACGCTGCAGTTTGGTCCGACTCTCCTTCACCTTATGAAAACCGTTACAGAATCACCCACCACCAACGGACCAAGCAGCGTGTTAACAGGCAGGAGCCACAGGAGAGGCAGCAGCAGCAGGAGCAGCAGCAGCTGCAGTGGGAGAGGCTGCACCACCTGGAGAAATGGACATGGGAGGAAGAACTGGAAGGTAAAGGACCCTGGGCTCAGCCTGGAGAATATCGCCGCCCCAAGGAAGAACTGGAGGCGTCGAAAGCTGAGAGGCGCAGATATGAGGAGGCAGCACGGCGTAGCGGATGGAAGCCTGAGAATCAGCCCCAAAAATTTATTGGGGGGAGGCTCAGGGAGAGCGTGGCAGAGTCAGGAGTCAGACCTGAGCCAACTCTCCCTGTTTATCGTGAGGAGCCAAGGAGGAGACCAGAACCAGAGCCGGTGTTGGAGGTGAACGAAACAGAGACTGTGAAGGAGTTAATGGGGAAATTGGAGGAGAGAGAAATGAGGGAGTTGCTGTGTTGGTGGTTTTTGCATGGAATTCGCCCGACGGAACGTGTTGGGGATTTGATAGCACCTGAGTTAGCGCTCCATACTCAACCTGAGGTGCGTGTTAGTCGGCTGGTGAAGTTGGTGCCAGCCTCATGCACCAGGCCTCCTGTGCCCATCCCTAGCCTTGCATGTCCTGTGCCAACACTGCTCTCAAGATCTCCAGTACGCCTTCAAGGTCTAGCCCATCCTGTCCCACCTCCACACACCAGCCCTCCGGTAGCAGCTCCCCGCACCAGGCTTCCTGTGCGTGTCCTCGATCCAGTACCACCAGTTCCAGCACCACGCACCAGGCCTTCAGTGCGCCTCGCCTGTTCAGCGCAGTCAGCGTTTTTCTCCTCTCCTGCGCTGCTGGAGTCTCCCGCCTGTTTAGCGCAGCCAGAGCTTTTCTCCTCTACAGCGCTGCCGGAGCCTCCCGCCTGTTCAGCACAGCCAGAGCCTTCCTCATCTACAGTGCTGCCGGAGCCTCCCGCCTGTTTAGTGCAGCCAGAGCCTTTCTCCTCTCCTGCACTGCCGGAGTCTCCCGCCTGTTCAGCGCCGCCAGTGCCCCCAGTCTGCCCAGCGCCGCCAGTCTGCCCAGCGCCGCCAGTCTGCCCAGCGCCGCCAGTGCCGCCAGTCTGCCCAGTGCCGCCATTGCCGCCAGTCTGCCCAGCGCCGCCAGTGCCGCCAGTCTGCCCAGCGCCGCCAGTCTGCCCAGCTCCGCCAGTCTTCCCAGCATCGCCAGTCTGTCAGGATCAGTTAGATCCACCAGTCAGCCAGGATCCACCAGTCTGCCAGGATCCGCCAGAAGTGCCAGTCAGCCAGGATCCGCCAGTCAGCCAGGATCCGCCAGTCAGCCAGGATCCGCCAGATCCGCCAGTCAGCCAGGACCTGCCAGTCGGCCAGGATCCACCAGTCGGCCAGGATCCGCCAGTCAGCCAGGATGCGCCAGTCAGCCAGGATCCGCCAGTCAGCCAGGATCCGCCAGTCAGCTAGGATCTGCCAGATCTGCTAGTCAGCCAGGATCCGCCAGTCAGCCAGGATCTGCCGGATCTGCTAGTTAGCCAGGATCCGCCAGTCAGCCAGGATCTGCCGGAACCACCAGCCAGCCAGGATCTGGTAGATCCATCAACCTGCCTGAGCTTCCTCTCTCTCCTGAGCTTCCTCTCACTCCTGAGCTTCCTCTCACTCCTGAGCTTCCTCTCACTCCTGAGATTCCTCTCACTCTCGAGCTTTCTCTCACTCTCGAGCTTTCTCTCACTCTCAAGCTTTCTCTCACTCTCGAGCTTCCCCTCAGTCCCGAGCTGCCTCAGTCCCGAGCTGTCCTTCAGTCCCGATCTGCTCCTCAGTCCAGTGGGGTTCTGGGTGAGGACTACTAGGCCATGGTCGGCGGCGAGGGTGGTCTATTCAGGGACGCGAGGAGAGGGGACTAAGACATTGACTGAGTGGGTTCCACGTCCCGCACCGGAGCCGCCACCATGGACAGACACCCACCCGGACCCTCCCTATTGTTTTGAGGTGCGTTCGGGAGTCCGCACCTTAGGGGGGTGGTTCTGTCACGCCCTGGTCTAAGTAGTTTGTGTTTTTCTTCATGTAATGGGTCAGGCCAGGGTGTGGCATGGAGTTTTTGTATTGTGGTGTGTTTTGTCTTGGGGTTTTGGTGTGTATGTATTTGGGATTGTAGCTAGTGGGGTTATCTAGCAAGGTCTATGGCTGTCTGGAGTGGTTCTCAATCAGAGGCAGGTGCTTATCGTTGTCTCTGATTGGGAACCATATTTAGGCAGCCATATTCTTTGGTTGTATTGTGGGTGATTGTCCTGAGTGTCTTGACGTCCTTATTCTGTATTAGTTTGCACCAGTTTAGGCTGTTTCGGTTTTCATTACGTTTATTGTTTTGTAGAGTTTGTGTTTTGGATTCGTGTTACGTTTGTTTTATTAAACATGGATCACAATATACACGCTGCAGTTTGGTCCGACTCTCCTTCACCTTATGAAAACCGTTACACAAGCCCCCTGTAGTCGACACATTGTTTAAATGGTTCTCTGTGTAGTCAAAATATCACATAGAAAATTTGAAACATTTAGCTCATTTAAAAATGTAGTCCCACTAATTAAAATGAAGGCAAGTAGATTTGCAGTCTGTTGCACAATTTGTATTGAAATACAGGAACATCCCTTTTTCTGAGATGCTGGTCTGGTCATCATCCATGTTAACGTCTTAAAGAGGAAGGAAGGACAGTTAAATATGTGTCAACCACAGAATTCACACTAACTGCCAGTATGTTGACTCCCTGTACAATACCTCTCCCTTTCACTTCACTCTGTAAGTACTCTTAACAATATCTTGAAATATAGTTTCTGGTTATTTGTTTTCAGTCAAGTCATATTATTGAGGGTAATGTATAATTTTACTTGTTGTTTTGAGCTGTGGTTGTTACATCAGGGCCAGTATTTATAAAGTGACTCAGTGTAGGAGTGTTGATCTACGTAGGGATGAGATGATTAACCAGGGTAAAAAAAGACATGCAAACAAACATTGTAGCACTGCAGAGTGTGTGTGCATGTGGGCCTGTGTGTGTGTCTGCGTGTGACACAGTTGATTTATCTGAGGGCCCTTCAGGACCAGACTGATAGGGAGTAGAGTTGAAATCTATACTGTATAGGATGTGTTTGAACTTTTCTACATCCATAACAACAAGCTCTCTAGACTTTGATACAGACTCCATGGGCTTATTTGCCTTACCTACACATGGTCTCTCCTACAGATGGTATCCGTGTATGAGCATTATCAGCCAGAAGTCCCCACAAGAATAGTAAACGGACAAAAATGTTGTTAGTTCCCACAAGATCAAATGCATGTTCTAGGGGGTTTATGGTTAAGTTGAATGAATGAATGAGGTTTAGGAGCTAGGGTTAGTAGGTTTTGGGGTCAAGGTAAAAGAAAATAGGATTGTGAACAGGACTGAATTGTGTCCCCACAAGGTTTTAACACGGGCGAGACACGTAATACACGGGGCGAGACAGGTAATACACGGGGCGAGACAGGTCATACACGGGGCGAGACATGTAATAACACGGGGCGAGACAGGTAATACACGGGGCGAGACAGGTAATACACGGGGCGAGACAGGTAATACACGGGGCGAGACAGGTAATACACGGGGCGAGACAGGTCATACACGGGGCGAGACATGTAATAACACGGGGCGAGACAGGTAATACACGGGGCGAGACAGGTAATACATGGGGCGAGACAGGTAATACACGGGGCGAGACAGGTAATACACGGGGCGAGACAGGTAATACACGGGGCGAGACATGTAATAACACGGGGTGAGACACGTAATAACACGGGGCGAGACACGTAATAACACGGGGCGAGACACGTAATAACACGGGGCGAGACACGTAATAACACAGGGCGAGACACGTAATACACGGGGCGAGACACGTAATACACGGGGTGAGACACGTAATACACGGGGCGAGACACGTAATAACACGGGGCGAGTGTAACATCGTTCGTCTGTTGTATGAAGAGAGTCAGACCGAAATGCAGCGTGTAGGTTACTCATGACTTTTAATGAAATATATCGCGGTACATGAAATAACTGATATAAGAAAACAACAAACGGAACGTGAACTAATTACAGCCTATCTGGTGACTACTACACAGAGACAGGTACAAACACCCACAAAATACAACGCGAACTCAGGCTGCCTAAATACGGTTCCCAATCAGAGACAACGATAAGCAGCTGACTCCAACTGAGAATCGCCTCAGGCAGCCAAGCCTAACTAGACACACCCCTAATCATACACAATCCCAATTACTACAAACTCCAATACGAAAACACAACATATAAACCCATGTCACACCCTGGCTTACCCAAACATATACCAAAAACACAAAATCTAATGACCAGGGCGTGACAGAACCCCCCCCCCTAAGGTGCGGACTCCGGGACGCAC
>NW_025756424.1:0-6543 GCF_021184085.1 Oncorhynchus gorbuscha
CCTAGATACCCCCAGGCCATAAGAATGCTGAACAGCTTCTACCCCCAAGCCATAAGACTGCTGAACAGCTTCTACCCCCAGGCCATCAGACTGCTGAACAGCTTCTACCCCCAAGCCATTAGACTGCTGAACAGCTTCTACCCCCAGGCCATCAGACTGGTGAACAGCTTCTACCCCCAGGCCATCAGACTGGTGAACAGCTTCTACCCCCAAGTCATAAGACTGCTGAACAGCTTCTACCCCCAGGCCATAAGACTGCTGAACAGCTTCTACCCCCAGGCCATAAGAATGCTGAACAGCTTCTACCCCCAAGCCATAAGACTGCTGAACAGCTTCTACCCCCAGGCCATCAGACTGCTGAACAGCTTCTACCCCCAAGCCATTAGACTGCTGAACAGCTTCTACCCCCAGGCCATCAGACTGGTGAACAGCTTCTACCCCAGGCCATCAGACTGCTGAACAGCTTCTACCCCCAGGCCATCAGACTGCTGAACAGCTTCTACCCCCAGGCCATAAGACTGCTGAACAGCTTCTACCCCCAAGCCATAAGACTGCTGAACAGCTTCTACACCCAGGTCATAAGACTGCTGAACAGCTTCTACCCCCAGGCCATAAGACTGCTGAACAGCTTCTACCCCCAAGCCATCAGACTGCTGAACAGCTTCTACCCCCAGGCCATCAGACTGCTGAACAGCTTCTACCCCCAAGCCATCAGACTGCTGAACAGCTTCTACCCCCAAGCCATAAGGCTCCGTAACAGCTTCTACCCCCAGGCCATAAGGCTCCGTAACAGCTTCTACCCCCAAGCCATAAGACTTCTGAACAGCTTCTACCCCCAAGCCATAAGACTGCTGAACAGCTTCTACCCCAAGCCATAAGACTCCGTAACAGCTTCTACCCCCAAGCCATAAGACTCCGTAACAGCTTCTACCCCCAAGCCATAAGGCTCCGTAACAGCTTCTACCCCCAAGCCATAAGACTGCTGAACAGCTTCTACCCCCAAGCCATAAGACTGCTGAACAGCTTCTACCCTCAAGCCATAAGACTGCTGAACAGCTTCTACCCCCAGGCCATAAGACTGCTGAACAGCTTCTACCCCCAGGCCATAAGAGTGCTGAACAGCTTCTACCCCCAGGCCATAAGACTGCTGAACAGCTTCTACCCCCAGGCCATAAGACTGCTGAACAGCTTCTACCCCCAGGCCATAAGACTGCTGAACAGCTTCTACCCCCAGGCCATAAGACTGCTGAACAGCTTCTACCCCCAAGCCATAAGACTGCTGAACAGCTTCTACCCCCAAGCAATAAGACTGCTGAACAGCTTCTATCCCCAGGCCATAAGACTGCTGAACAACTTCTACCCCCAAGCCATCAGACTGCTGAACAGCTTCTACCCCCAAGCCATAAGACTGCTGAACAGCTTCTACCCCCAAGCCATAAGACTCCTGAACAGCTTCTACCCCCAAGCCATAAGACTCCGTAACAGCTTCTACCCCCAAGCCATAAGACTGGTGAACAGCTTCTACCCCCAAGCCATTAGACTGCTGAACAGCTTCTACCCCCAGGCCATCAGACTGGTGAACAGCTTCTACCCCCAAGCCATTAGACTGCTGAACAGCCTCTACCCCCAAGCCATAAGACTGCTGAACAGCTTCTACCCCCAGGCCATAAGACTGCTGAACAGCTTCTACCTCCAAGCCATAAGACTGCTGAACAGCTTCTACCCCCAAGCCATAAGACTGCTGAACAGCTTCTACCCCCAAGCCATAAGACTGCTGAACAGCTTCTACCCCCAAGCCATAAGACTGCTGAACAGCTTCTACCCCCAAGCCATAAGACTGCTGAACAGCTTCTACCCCCAAGCCATAAGACTGCTGAACAGCTTCTACCCCCAAGCCATAAGACTGCTGAACAGCTTCTACCCCCAAGCCATAAGACTCCGTAACAGCTTCTACCCCCAAGCCATAAGACTGGTGAACAGCTTCTACCCCCAAGCCATTAGACTGCTGAACAGCTTCTACCCCCAGGCCATCAGACTGGTGAACAGCTTCTACCCCCAAGCCATTAGACTGCTGAACAGCCTCTACCCCCAAGCCATAAGACTGCTGAACAGCTTCTACCCCCAGGCCATAAGACTGCTGAACAGCTTCTACCTCCAAGCCATAAGACTGCTGAACAGCTTCTACCCCCAAGCCATAAGACTGCTGAACAGCTTCTACCCCCAAGCCATAAGACTGCTGAACAGCTTCTACCCCCAAGCCATAAGACTGCTGAACAGCTTCTACCCCCAGGCCATAAGACTGCTGAACAGCTTCTACCCCCAGGCCATAAGACTGCTGAACAGCTTCTACCCCCAGGCCATAAGACTGCTGAACAGCTTCTACCCCCAGGCCATAAGACTGCTGAACAGCTTCTACCCCCAGGCCATAAGACTGCTGAACAGCTTCTACCCCCAAGCCATAAGACTGCTGAACAGCTTCTACCCCCAAGCCATAAGACTGCTGAACAGCTTCTACCCCCAAGCCATAAGACTGCTGAACAGCTTCTACCCCCAAGCCATAAGACTGCTGAACAGCTTCTACCCCCAAGCTATAAGACTGCTGAACAGCTTCTACCCCCAAGCCATAAGACTGCTGAACAGCTTCTACCTCCAAGCCATAAGACTGCTGAACAGCTTCTACCCCCAAACCATAAGACTGCTGAACAATTCATCAAATGGCCCCCAGACTATTGAACCCCCCCATTTGTTTTGTACACTGCTGCTACTCCCTGTTTATTATCTATGCATAGTCACTTCTACCTACATCTAAATATTATCTCAATTACCTCAACTACCTGGTACCCCAGCACATTGACTCAGTACTGGTACCCCTTGTATATAGCCAAGTTATTACCTCAACTACCTGGTACCTCCGCACATTGACTCAGTACTGGTACTCCTTGTATATAGCCAAGTTATTACCTCAACTACCTGGTACCTCCGCACATTGACTCAGTACTGGTACTCCTTGTATATAGCCTTGTTATTACCTCGTACCCCCGCACATTGACTCAGTACTGGTACTCCTTGTATATAGCCAAGTTATTACCTCAACTACCTGGTACCCCCGCACATTGACTCGGTAATGGTACTCCTTGTATATAGCCTTGTTATTACCTCGTACCCCAGCACATTGACTCGGTACTGGTACTCCTTGTATATAGCCTCATTACTACCTGGTACCCCAGCACATTGACTCGGTACTGGTACTCCTTGTATATAGCCTCATTATTACCTTGTACCCCAGCACATTGACTCGGTACTGGTACTCCTTGTATATAGCCTTGTTATTACCTCAACTACCTGGTACCCCCGCACATTGACTCAGTACTGGTACTCCTTGTATATAGCCTTGTTATTACCTCGTACCCCAGCACATTGACTCAGTACTGGTACTCCTTGTATATAGCCTTGTTATTACCTCATACCCCAGCACATTGACTCAGTACTGGTACTCCTTGTATATAGCCTTGTTATCGTACCCCAGCACATTGACTGGTACTGGTATCGCGTATATAAACCTCATTACTACCTGGTACCCCAGCACATTGACTCGGTACTGATACTCCTTGCTTATATAGCCTCATTACTACCTGGTACCCCAGCACATTGACTCGATACTGATACTCCTTGTATATAGCCTTGCTATTACCTCGTACCCACAGCACATTGACTCGGTACTGATACTCCTTGTATATAGCCTTGTTATTACCTCGTACCCTGTTACGATGACTCGGTACTGATACTCCTTGTATATAGCCTCATTACTACGTCGTACCCCAGCACTTTTAATGACTCAGTACTGGTACTCGTTGTATATAGCCAAGTTATTATTGTTTATTGTGTTACCATTTCCTTTTTAGCAAATTTTTATTACTATTTAAACTCTTCATTGTTGAAAGGGCTGGTAAGCAAGCATTTCACAGTAAAACCTACACCTGTTGTATTCGGCGCATGAATGATGACTGCTCTTTAAACAACAGACAGTGATAGAGCACCTGAATCTATTCCTCAAAGAGCACCATCACCTAGGCTACTAAATTCTGACTGGAAAATGAGATTGTAGGCTACATTGGAAAGGACCTAGGTGGCTGCTAGTGGAATATATTCTAAAACAGGTCATTTCTTACAGACGATTGAGAAAACAGTCAATTCAAATATTATGAAATCCATTCAAAATCAGAGATCAAAACCACCTACATTAGAAGACATTCAACTCTACTAGCATATTCAACCTACATTAGTGTATGTAACTTACATTAGCATATTCAAAGGACATTGCAGACCATGCATTAGCATATTCAACAAACATTCGCACATTCAACCCGTATTAGCATATTCGACTTACATCAACATATCTCCAATGCTTAATCGGAGCAGACTTTTGTTTTTCTACTGCAATTAAATATGCTGTGATGACTCTGATGATAACATAGTTTTAGACCAATGATGCAATATATATGAACTTTGGAACTGCACTGTTACAGAAGCACCTTGTACTTTGTGTTGTTTATTTAATGGTCTTCAGAATGATGTGCTCGTGCTGGTGTTTAATGGCTGTTTTTAAGTGGTGAAACACGATACACATTTCCACTATGGGAAAGGGACAAAAGTGTTTATCATTCTACTTCACATCACATGAGTGTGTTCTAACAATAAACCAGTTACCCATTGTCTTGGAGAGACTGTCCTGTCATCTAACAATAAACCATTGTCTTGGAGAGACTGTCCTGTCATCTAACAATAAACCATTGTCTTGAGAGACTGTCCTGTCATCTTGTCTGGAGAGACTGTCCAATCTAACAATAAACCATTGTCTTGGAGAGACTGTCCTGTCATAAACCATTGTCTTTGGAGAGACTGTCCTGTCATCTAACAATAAACCATTGTCTTGGAAGACTGTCCTGTCATCTAACAATGAGAGACTGTCCTGTCATTGTCTTGGAGAGACTGTCCTGTCATCTAACAATAAACCATTGTCTTGGAGAGACTGTCCTTTCATCTAACAATAAACCATTGTCTTTGAGAGACTGTCCTAACATCTTGTCTTTGAGAGACTGTCCTGTCATCTAACATTAAACCATTGTCTTGGAGAGACTGTTCTGTCATCTTGTCTTGGAGACTAACCTGTCATTAAACCATTGTCTGGAGAGACTGTCCTGTCATCTAACAATAAACCATTGTCTTGGAGAGACTGTCCTTTTGTCTAACACTGTCCTGTCATTGTCTTGGAGAGACTGTCCTGTCATCTTGTCTTGGAGAGACTGTCCTGTCATCTAACAATAAACCATTGTCTTGGAGAGACTGTCCTGTCATCTTGTCTTGGAGAGACTGTCCTGTCATCTAACAATAAACCATTGTCTTGGAGAGACTGTCCTGTCATCTTGTCTTGGAGAGACTGTCCTGTCATCTAACAATAAACTTGGAGACTGTCCTGTCATCATTGTCATCTAACAATCTTGTCTTGGGAGAGACTGTCCTGTCATCTAACAATAAACCATTGTCTTGGGAGAGACTGTCCTGTCATCTAACAATAAACCATTGTCTTGGTCCTATCATCTAACAATAAACCATTGTCTTGGAGAGACTGTCCTTTCATCTAACAATAAACCATTGTCTTGGAGAGACTGTCCTGTCATCTAACAATAAACCATTGTCTTTGAGAGACTGTCCTGTCATCTAACATTAAACCATTGTCTTTGAGAGACTGTCCTGTCATCTAACATTAAACCATTGTCTTGGAGAGACTGTCTGTCATCTAACAATAAACCATTGTCTTGGAGAGACTGTCCTTTCATCTAACAATAAACCATTGTCTTGGAAGACTGTCCTGTCATCTAACAATAAACCATTGTCTTGGAGAGACTGTCCTTTCATCTAACAATAAACCATTGTCTTGGAGAGCTGTCCTGTCATCTAACAATAAACCATTGTCTTTGAGAGACTGTCCTGTCATCTAACAATAAACCATTGTCTTTGAGAGACTGTCCTGTCATCTAACATTAAACCATTGTCTTGGAGAGACTGTCCTGTCATCTAACATTAAACCATTGTCTTGGAGAGACTGTCCTGTCATCTAACAATAAACCATTGTCTTGGAGAGACTGTCCTTTCATCTAACAATAAACCATTGTCTTGGAGAGACTGTCCTGTCATCTTGTCTTGGAGAGACTGTCCTGTCATCTAACAATAAACCATTGTCTTGGAGAGACTGTCCTGTCATCTTGTCTTGGAGAGACTGTCCTGTCATCTAACAATAAACCATTGTCTTGGAGAGACTGTCCTGTCATCTAACAATAAACCATTGTCTTGGAGAGACTGTCCTGTCATCTAACAATAAACCATTGTCTTGGAGAGACTGTCCTGTCATCTAACAATAAACCATTGTCTTGGAGAGACTGTCCTGTCATCTAACAATAAACCATTGTCTTGGAGAGACTGTCCTGTCATCTAACAATAAACCATTGTCTTTGAGAGACTGTCCTGTCATCTAACAATAAACCA
>NW_025756425.1:0-5000 GCF_021184085.1 Oncorhynchus gorbuscha
CACACACACTGGAGTCACAATCATGTAGAACAGCTTAGACAAAAAGTCTGTGTGTCTGTGTGTCTGTGTGTCTGTGTGTCTGTGTGTCTGCGCGAGAGAGAGGCCAAGATGCAATCATTATTACCCCTTATTAACAGATAATAGATAAGTCATTATTAGCCCTTATTAACAGATAATAGATAAGTAATTATTACCCCTTATTAACAGATAATAGATAAGTCATTATTACCCCTTATTAACCACTAATAGATAAGTCATTATTACCCCTTATTAACAGATAATAGATAAGTCATTATTACCCCTTATTAACCACTAATAGATAAGTCATTATTACCCCTTATTAACCACTAATAGATAAGTCATTATTAGCCCTTATTAACAGATAATAGATAAGTAATTATTACCCCTTATTAACAGATAATAGATAAGTAATTATTACCCCTTATTAACCACTAATAGATAAGTCATTATTACCCCTTATTAACCACTAATAGATAAGTCATTATTACGCCTTATTAACCACTAATAGATAAGTCATTATTAGCCCTTATTAACCACTAATAGATAAGTCATTATTAGCCCTTATTAACAGATAATAGATAAGTCATTATTAGCCCTTATTAACCACTAATAGATAAGTCATTATTAGCCCTTATTAACCACTAATAGATAAGTCATTATTAGCCCTTATTAACCACTAATAGATAAGTCATTGAGGGAAACAGAGAGAAACATATAATTGAGGCAGAGCGAGAGAGAGAGAGAGAGAGAGAGAGAGAGAGAGAGAGAGAGAGAGAGAGAGAGAGAGAGAGAGAGAGAGAGAGACAGAAAGGTTTGGAGAGGGGCAGTGGTGTGTCTTCTAACCTGTTGTTGTGTCTATGTCTCAGAGCCTCTTGGTGTGCCTTCTAACCTGTTGTTGTGTCTATGTCTCAGAGCCTCTTGGTGTGCCTTCTAACCTGTTGTTGTGTCTATGTCTCAGAGCCTCTTGGTGTGCCTTCTAACCTGGTGTTGTGTCCATGTCTCAGAGCTTCCTGGTGTGCCTTCTAACCTGGTGTTGTGTCCATGTCTCAGAGCTTCCTGGTGTGCCCTCTAACCTGGTCATCTCCAACATCAGCCCTCGCTCCGCCACACTAAGGTTCCGCCCCGGCAGCGATGGGAAGACGGTCATCTCCAAATGGATCGTAGAAGGACAGGTCAGGATTTCACTGTCGTTTCGAAGCTCCTATCCAGCTACACAGTTTGTACATTTAACTAAATCCAAAGCAGTAATTTCACAGTTAGCTACAAAGCTGATATCAGTAGGTCATCCCTGGACCCGTATATACAAGGGATATCCAGGGCCCAACGAGTCTCAGAGAAAGAGAGAATACTGTTACTGTTATACTGTTACTGAATACTGTTACATGGACAGATGTTTACATCATAGTGAATACTGTTACATGGACAGATGTTTACATCATAGTGAATACTGTTACATGGACAGATGTTTACATCATAGTGAATACTGATACAGAACAATATGTTGACATCATAGTGAATACTGATACAGAACCAGATGTTTACATCATAGTGAATACTGTTACATGGACAGATGTTTACATCATAGTGAATACTGATACAGAACCAGATGTTTACATCATAGTGAATACTGTTACAGAACCAGATGTTTACATCATAGTGAATACTGTTACATGGACAGATGTTTACATCATAGTGAATACTGTTACAGAACCAGATGTTTACATCATAGTGAATACTGTTACATGGACAGATGTTTACATCATAGTGAATACTGTTACAGAACCAGATGTTTACATCATAGTGAATACTGTTACAGAACCAGATGTTTACATCATAGTGAATACTGTTACATGGACAGATGTTGACATCATAGTGAATACTGTTACATGGACAGATGTTTACATCATAGTGAATACTGTTACAGAACCAGATGTTTACATCACAGTGAATACTGTTACAGAACCAGATGTTTACATCATAGTGAATACTGTTACATGGACAGATGTTGACATCATAGTGAATACTGTTACATGGACAGATGTTTACATCATAGTGAATACTGTTACATGGACAGATGTTTACATCATAGTGAATACTGTTACTGTTATACTGTTACTGAATACTGTTACATGGACAGATGTTTACATCATAGTGAATACTGTTACAGAACCAGATGTTTACATCATAGTGAATACTGTTACAGAACCAGATGTTTACATCACAGTGAATACTGTTACATGGACAGATGTTTACATCATAGTGAATACTGTTACAGAACCAGATGTTTACATCACAGTGAATACTGTTACATGGACAATGTTTACATCATAGTGAATACTGTTACATGGACAGATGTTTACATCATAGTGAATACTGTTACAGAACCAGATGTTTACATCATAATGAATACTGTTACGGAAACAGATGTTTACATCATAGTGAATACTGTTACAGAACCAGATGTTTACATCACAGTGAATACTGTTACATGGACAGATGTTTACATCATAGTGAATACTGTTACAGAACCAGATGTTTACATCATAGTGAATACTGTTACAGAACCAGATGTTTACATCATAGTGAATACTGATACAGAACCAGATGTTTACATCATAGTGAATACTGATACAGAACCAGATGTTTACATCATAGTGAATACTGTTACATGGACAGATGTTTACATCATAGTGAATACTGTTAAAGAATCAGATTTTTACATCATAGTGAATACTGATACAGAACCAGATGTTTACATCATAGTGAATACTGTTACAGAACCAGATGTTTACATCATAGTGAATACTGTTACATGGACAGATGTTTACATCATAGTGAATACTGTTACATGGACAGATGTTTACATCATAGTGAATACTGTTACATGGAGAGATGTTTACATCATAGTGAATACTGTTACATGGACAGATGTTTACATCATAGTGAATACTGTTACAGAACCAGATGTTTACATCATAGTGAATACTGTTACATGGACAGATGTTTACATCATAGTGAATACTGTTACATGGACATATGTTTACATCATAGTGAATACTGTTACATGGACAGATGTTCTAAGTTATGTTCTAACTGATGTTCTAACCAATGTTCTGATGTTCTAAGTTATGTTCTAAGTAATGTTATATTCTGATTGCTTCTTCACCTTCACCTAACTGATGTTCTAAGTGATATTCTAAGTGATGTTCTAAGGGATGTTCTAACTGATGTTTTAACTGATGTTCTGATGTTCTAAATGATGTTCTAAGTTATGTTCTACGTGATGTTATATTCTGATTACTTCTTCACCTTCACCTAACTGATGTTCTAAGTGATATTCTAAGTGATGATCTAACTGATGTTCTAACTGATGTTCTAACTGATGTTCTAAATTATGTTCTAACTGATGATCTAACTGATGTTCTAAGTGATTTTCTAAGTGATGATCTAACTGATGTTCTAAGTTATGTTCTAACTGATGTTCTAACTGATGTTCTAACTGATGTTCTAAGTGATGATCTAACTGATGCTCTAACTGATGTTCTAACTGATGTTCTAACTGATGTTCTTTGTGATGATCTAAGTTATGTTCTAACTGATGTTCTAAGTGATGTTCTAACTGATGTTCTAACTGATGTTCTAAGTTATGTTATAACTGATGTTCGAACTGATATTCTAAGTGATTTTCTAAGTGATGATCTAACTGATGTTCTGTTATGTTCTAACTGATGTTCTAACTGATGTTCTAACTGATGTTCTTAGTGATGATCTAACTGATGCTCTAACTGATGTTCTAACTGATGTTCTAACTGATGTTCTAACTGATGTTCTTAGTGATGATCTAAGTTATGTTCTAACTGATGTTCTAAGTTATGTTCTAACTGATGTTCTAAGTTATGTTCTAACTGATGTTCTTAGAGATGATCTAAGTTATGTTCTAACTGTTGTTCTAACTGATTTTCTTAGTGATGATCTAAGTTATGTTCTAACTGATGTTCTAACTGATGTTATAACTGATGTTCTTAGTGATGATCTAAGTTATGTTCTAACTGATGTTCTAAGTTATGTTCTAACTGATGTTCTAAGTTATGTTCTAACTGATGTTCTTAGAGATGATCTAAGTTATGTTCTAACTGATGTTCTAACTGATGTTCTAACTGATGTTCTAACTGATGTTCTAAGTTATGTTCTAACTGATGTTCTTAGAGATGATCTAAGTTATGTTCTAACTGATGTTCTAACTGATGTTCTAAGTTATGTTCTAACTGATGTTCTTAGTGATGATCTAACTGATGTTCTGATGTTCAAAGTTATGTTCTAAGTGATGTTATATTCTGATTGCATCATCAACTATTGCGTTCTCCTGTAGGTGGTGAGAGAGAGGGGTGGAGAGAGGGATGGGAAGGAGGAGGAGTGGAGAGTCGTGTATGAGAGAGAGAACAGAGAGAAGCAGCCTGATGTCGACTCAATGGAAATACCAGACCTCCTCCCCTTCACACTGTACAGGTAGAGAACAGACACACACACAGCCTGTGATGTACCAAACGCATTATGAAGTGATTCACTCCTCTGGTTTCCTCACCCTACTTTTATCCCTCTTTCACACCCTGCCCTTTCTCTGTCTGTCTCTGTCCTCTCTCTCTGTCCTCTCTCTCTGTCTCTCTCTCTCTCTCTCTCTCTCTCTCTCTCTCTCTCTCTCTCTCTCTCTCTCTCTCTCTCTCTCTCTCTCTGTCTCTCTTTCTGTCTCTCTGTCTCTCTCTCTGCACTCTCTCTGTCCCTCTCTCTGTCCTCTCTCTCTGTCTCTGTCTCTCTCTGTCTCTGTCTCTCTCTGTCTCTCTCTCTGCCCTCGCTCTGTCTCTGTCTCTCTCTCTGCCCTCTCTCTGTCCTCTCCTCTCTGTCTCTCTGTCTCTCTCTCTGTCCTCTGTCTCTGTCTCTCTCTCTGCCCTCCCTCTGTCCTCTCCTCTCTGTCTCTCTGTCTC
>NW_025756426.1:0-6542 GCF_021184085.1 Oncorhynchus gorbuscha
GTGTGTGCATGCATGCGTGTGTGTGTGTGTGCATGCATGCATGTGTGTGTGTGTGTCTGGGAATGTGTAAATATGTGGTTCTTCTGGGGGTTTACGATAAGCCAGCCTGCTACAGGCTACATGTGTCCTTCACTTGCAGGAATCCATCGATGTTTCTGGGCCTCTCAGCCAAACACACAGTCACTTATCTCTTTCTGTAGGCACAGTTATACTATTTGAATTGGAGCGTCTCTCACTGCAACCATACGTAACAACGGTTGGATTAAAAACATTTGCTATACTGAGCAATGACTAACATAGTGTAATGTGCACTCACACACAATGAGTGTACAGTTAACAGGCTGGTGGAGGAGAGTAGCACAAGCATTTCGCTACACTCGCATTAACATCTGCTAACCATGTGTATGTGACAAATAAAATTTGATTTGATTTGAAAAGTATTTACGTTAAAGTCCATTATGCACATATATTAAGAAAATACATACAGTATAGCTGACAAAACAACATGTTAGTACAGAACAATGTACAAAGGAAACACACTTAAATACACACAAAAGTACCCTTGACCTTCCAAATACGCACGCACGCACACACACACACACACACGCACGCACGCACGCACGCACGCACGCACGCACGCACGCACACACACACACACACACACACACACACACACACACACACACACACACACACACACACACACACACACACACACACACACACACACACACACACACACACACCAGGCGGGTGAGTGAGGTGTCTTGTCAGTCCAGGGCGGCTGGTGTTAGTAAGGATCAGACTGGTGGCTCCATAATGGGACCAACATACTAATGAAGAGTGGAGGAGAGAGAGAGAGACAAGTCTGATTGGATTTGACTCATTATCCGAACAGTGTAATTAAAGCCAGGGGGGGCAGAGGGGAGAGGGACACTATAGGTCTCTCAGATAATAACACAGACACAGTGACTCAGACGCTGACACTGCAAAAATACACACAAGGCCTTGGACAGATGGAAGGGCAGGCAGACAGACAGACAGAGACAGTCAATGAGAGATTTAATCAAACTTAGAGATCTAAACAAACTGGAAAATATAACACTTTCTGACTTTATCTACATTTACATTTCAGTAATTTAGCAGATGCTCTTATCCAGAGCGACTTACAGTAGGGTAGTGAGTGCATACATGTTGGTACTTTTTTTAGTGTTTCACATTTTGGTACTACACATTTTGGTACTACACATTTTGGTACTACACATTTTGGTACTACACATTTTGGTACTACACATTTTGATACTACACATTTTGATACTACACATTTTGATACTACACATTTTGGTACTACACATTTTGGTACTACACATTTTGGTACTACACATTTTGGTACTACACATTTTGGTACGACACATGAGACTCTTCAAGTCAAACATTTGGGAATCCAATTGAAAGCAGCTTTATTTTGACCTTGGCTGTGACGCCACTGACAGACAGTCTGTCTATGTTCCTTTTTTTGGGACTGATTCAGGGTGAATGGCCTTCCAGGCAGACACTGGATAGACACTGGACAGACGCTGTCCTGTGTCTGACGCTGTGATGATGTTTGTGTGTGTCTCAGTGTCTGCCATTGAGCCTCTTTAGGAGATTATAGAATCCCAGGCCCCAGGGCTGACTGTCTGGCTTCTTGGGGCCTCCATGTGATAAGTCTCTCAGCCCGTCTGTCTGTCTGTCTGTCTGTCTGTCTGTCTGTCTGTCTGTCTGTCTGTCTGTCTGTCTGTCTGTCTGTCTGTCTGTCTGTCTGTCTGTCTGTCTGTCTGTCTGTCTGTTTGGGCCTCCATGTGATCAGCCTCTCTCAGCCCTTCTGTCTGTCTGGGCCTCCATGTGATCAGCCTCCTCAGCCCGTCTAGCTGTTCAGCGGTCATCATCTCTAATCACCCTGCTGCTCATTAGTATTAGCACTGTAGCCTAGCGTATTAGCTAGTATAATATGGTAGAGTAGCTAGCGCCTAGTTAGCATTAGCACTTTAGCTTAGAGTTAATCTAGTTAGCATAATATTGCAGCCTAGACTAGAGTCTTAGTTAGCATTATCACTGTAGCCTGGAACTAATCTAGTTAGCATAATACTGCAGCCTAGACTAGAGCCTTAGTTAGCATTGACACTGTAGTCTAGCCTTTTAGTTTTTCTAGATTAGCCTCGGCCTAAAGTCTCTCATGACTTCTAGGTCAGATCCTCCTGGTGAGATTGTGTGTTACAGTCATTGATTAGAGGAGACAACTCTTAACATGGAAAGTGGGTGATCGTCCTTTCTTTAAATACATAATCTTTGTTAGAACATTAGCATGGTGCCTGAGCAGAACCAGTTAGCGCAACGGGCCTGACAAGCGTGGCCCGTCACCACAGAAGAGCTCAGGCACAACGGCCACAGCTGTCACATCCAGCCAGCGCTCAACCAGAGGAGTAGGAAGCTGGGAGGACCGCAGGGCGACATGTAAACCTCGCTCCAGAGACAGGACAGGACAGGACAAGACAGGACGAGATGAGACAGGACGAGATGAGGCCAGACTGAATAGGGAGTCACCAGTCATGCCATGGGGTCAAAACACAAAGCAGCGCAAAATGACACACATCCACTCTGAGCAAATCTAGTCAACCAGAGAGAGAGAGAGAGAAACCATCAAGAAGAATGTAACAATAATGGACCTTTATTGGATGTAAAGACACAAGGTCAGAGAAACAAAGTAGAAGAAGAAAGAAAGACAAACATACTCTCCCTTAACTGGGAAGAGTCATCTTCCTGAGCCTCTCCCCTCATCACAGCCTTTCTTTCCATGACTGCAGCGCCCCAACACTCCAACTGAACCCAATTACAGCACACACCAGAACATTACATCACCCAAAGAGATGAAAACACACACGCAGACACGCACGCGGTCACACAAGGGCACACCTGCAAGACACGCACACACACACACATATTCACACATGCACACATGCACACACACGTATAGGCATGCATGCCTACACTAACGCACACATGCTCACACACACATATACACACACATACTACTGCGCTGAACACACTCTCCCTAACCCTCAACCACACATCCTCCACCCTAGCAGCCCCCCCCGTACACACACACATTCCAGCTAGGGCGTCAGCTCCCAGCTCCACTTCCAGCTAGGGGACCTGACCATCCAGCTCCACTCTCCAGCTAGGGACCTGACTCCAACTCACATCCAGCTCCACTTCCAGCTAGGGACCTGACTCCAACTCACATCTAGCTCCATTCTCAGCTAGGGACCTGACTCCAGCTCACATCCAGCTCCACTCTCCAGCTAGGGACCTGACTCCAGCTCACATCCAGCTCCACTCTCCAGCTAGGGACCTGACTCCAGCTCACATCAGCTCCACTCTCCAGCTAGGGACCTGACTCAGCTCACATCTAGCTCCATTCTCCAGCTAGGGACCTGACTCCAGCTCACATCCAGCTCCACTCTCCAGCTAGGGACCTGACTCCAGCTCACATCCAGCTCCACTCTCCAGCTAGGGACCTGACTCCAGCTCACATCCAGCTCCACTCTCCAGCTAGGGACCTGACTCCAGCTCACATCCAGCTCCACTCCAGCTAGGGACCTGACTCCAGCTCACATCCAGCTCCACTCTCCAGCTAGGGACCTGACTCCAGCTCACATCCAGCTCCACTCTCCAGCTAGGGACCTGACTCCAGATCACATCCAGCTCCACTCTCCAGCTAGGGACCTGACTCCAGCTCACATCCAGCTCCACTCTCCAGCTAGGGACCTGACTCCAGCTCACATCCAGCTCCACTCTCCAGCTAGGGACCTGACTCCAGCTCACATCCAGCTCCACTCTCTAGCTAGGGACCTGACTCCAGCTCACATCCAGCTCCACTCTCTAGCTAGGGACCTGACTCCAGCTCACATCCAGCTCCACTCTCCAGCTAGGGACCTGACTTCAGCTCACATCCAGCTCCACTCTCCAGCTAGGGACCTGACTCCAGCTCACATCCAGCTCCACTCTCCAGCTAGGGACCTGACTCCAGCTCACATCCAGCTCCACTCTCCAGCTAGGGACCTGACTCCAGCTCACATCCAGCTCCACTCCAGCTAGAGACCTGACTCCAGCTCACATCCAGCTCCACTCTCCAGCTAGGGACCTGACTCCAGCTCACATCCAGCTCCACTCTCCAGCTAGGGACCTGACTCCAGATCACATCCAGCTCCACTCTCCAGCTAGGGACCTGACTCCAGCTCACATCCAGCTCCACTCTCCAGCTAGGGACCTGACTCCAGCTCACATCCAGCTCCACTCTCCAGCTAGGGACCTGACTCCAGCTCACATCCAGCTCCACTCTCAGCTAGGGACCTGACTCCAGCTCACATCCAGCTCCACTCTCCAGCTAGGGACCTGACTCCAGCTCACATCCAGCTCCACTCTCCAGCTAGGGACCTGACTCCAGCTCACATCCAGCTCCACTCTCCAGCTAGGGACCTGACTCCAGCTCACATCAGCTCCATCTCCAGCTAGGGACCTGACTCCAACTCACATCCAGCTCCACTCTCCAGCTAGGGACCTGACTCCAGCTCACATCCAGCTCCACTCTCCAGCTAGGGACCTGACTTCACACATCCAGCTCCAACTAGGGACCTGACTCCAGATCACATCCAGCTCCACTCTCCAGCTAGGGATCTGACTCCAGACATCCAGATCCAACATACAGATCACATTCAGCCACTCTCTAGCTAGGGACCTGACTCCAGCTCACATCCAGCTCCACTTTCCAACTAGGGACCTGACTCCAGATCACATCCAGCTCCACTCTCCAGCTAGGGACCTGACTCCAGCTCACATCCAGCTCCACTCTCCAGCTAGGGACCTGACTCCAGATCACTCCAGCTCCACTCTCCAGCTAGGGACCCTGGACTCCAGCTCACATTCCACTCTCCAGCTAGGGACCTGACTCCAGCTCACATCCAGCTCCACTCTCCAGCTGGGACCTGACTCCAGCTCACATCCAGCTCCACTCTCAGCTAGGGACCTGACTCCAGATCACATCCAGCTCCACTCTCCAGCTAGGGACCTGACTCCAGCTCACACAGCTCACTGTTATACTAGCACACACACACACACACACACACACACACACACACACACACACACACACACACACACACACACACACACACACACACACACACACACACACACACACACACACACACACACACACACACACACACACACACACACAGGCCCCCACACACACACACACACACTGGGACTCTTTTAAAGAGAGAAGTAGAGGCAAGACAGGACGTGCTCAAACTGTCAATCCCACGTCACAGCCAGCCCTGGTACCACAGCCTAATTATGCAGTAAAACAGCGACAGCAGGCGAAACAGCACCGGGCAGACAGCCCAACAGAAACAGAACAGAGCAGGAAACTATCCTCATCTTCCCCAGGGATGGGAGCTGTGCTACAGGCATAACACAACACTATACAGTAGACACTGACTCAGACCGAGACCCAGATTCAGATAAATATAGCAGAGCTGGAGAACCCAAGGTAGAGCAGGGAAGGAAGGACTGAGGCACTGAGGAGAGACATTCTACATTTACATTTTAGTAATTTACCAGAAGCTCTTATAACAGAGCGACTTACAGTAGTGAGTGCATACATTTTAATAGTTTTTTCGTACTGGTCCCCCGTGGAATAGAGAGAAAAGAGGAGAAAAAGAGAGACTGTCTAAGGGGCTATAGACAGAGAAAGAGGGGGTGGGGAGAGACAGACAGAGAGAGTGGAAGAGAGAGAAAGAGAGAGTTGGATGGGGAGAGAGTGGTGGAAAAGAGACAGAGAGAGACAGATAGAAGGAGAGAGTGAGATAGACAGAGAGAGAGAGACAAAGAGAGAGATCTTCAGAGAGAAAGACAGAGAGAGAGAGAGAAAGAGAGAGAGCCTTATTGGAGACCAACTGTTAGTAAGATGAGTGTCATCCAGAGAAGCGAGTGTCATCCAGAGGCCTGTTAGGAGGGATGAGTGTCAAGCCCTGCCACTGCATTAGACACTTCATTAACCTTGTTGTACGCTGACTGTGTGTGTGTGTGTGTGTGTGTGTGTGTGTGTGTGTGTGTGTGTGTGTGTGTGTGTGTGTGTGTGTGTGTGTGTGTGTGTGTGTGTGTGTGTGTGTGTGTGTGTGTTGGTGTGTTGGTCTATTTGCGTGCTTACAGTTTGGGAAGCTATGAAAACCGAGATGAATCATTCTTCTTTGTGTCTTACTAGATGTTATTTAGTATATATATATATACTGTACATCTCCTTCTGTCCTACCTCTTTTCCTCTTCCATAGTATCCCTCCATCAACAGCCCAATGTGATCCATCTCCTCTAAAGGTGTCCTCCCCTTCCTCTACACGTGACCCTTACCCAGTCCCTCTCGCTTTCTTTTCTCCCCTTCAAGTTCTGACCCTTCACCCTCAGTCTTCCCTTCCCTGAGTCTTCCCTATCCTCAGTCTCCC
>NW_025756427.1:0-6542 GCF_021184085.1 Oncorhynchus gorbuscha
GGGTGTAGTATATCCTATAGGACACCCATATCAGAGATCCTAGAAGGTAACCAGACTTCACTATTTCATTAGGGGTGTAGTATATCCTATAGGACACCATATCAGAGATCCTAGAAGGTAACCAGACTTCACTATGTCATTAGGGGTGTAGTATATCCTATAGGACACCATATCAGAGATCCTAGAAGGTAACCAGACTTCACTATATCATTAGGGTGTAGTATATCTATAGGACACCATATCAGAGATCCTAGAAGGTAACAAGACTTCACTATATCATTAGGGGTGTAGTATATCCTATAGGACACCATATCAGAGATCCTAGAAGGTAACCAGACTTCACTATATCATTAGGGGTGTAGTATATCCTATAGGACACCATATCAGAGATCCTAGAAGGTAACCAGACTTCACTATATCATTAGGGGTGTAGTATATCCTATAGGACACCATATCAGAGATCCTAAGAAGTGTAAATCCAGACTTCACTATTTCATTAGGGGTGTAGTATATCCTATAGGACACCATATCAGAGATCCTAGAAGGTAACAAGACTTCACTATATCATTAGGGGTGTAGTATATCCTATAGGACACCATATCAAGAGATCCCTAGGAAGGTACTGCAGACTTCACTATATCATTGAGGTGTAGTATATCCTATAGGACACCATATCAGAGATCCTAGAAGGTAACCAGACTTCACTATATCATTAGGGGTGTAGTATATCCTATCGGACACCATATTTGGTCAGAGAGCGAAACCTTCATGGCACGCCGATGATGCGGGCGGCCATCACTTGAACGACTGTATCTGTCAAATAAGCACCAATCGGGGTCAAACAAAGCTAGCTAGATAGCCAATGAGCTGCGCTTTACGGGAGTATCTGGAAATCATGAATATGTCGTAAAATGTAACTACTAACCTTGTACGACAGCATGCCTTATAATTTTTGCCCAAAAAGAAAAGGATATTCAGAGTTATGAAAACTGGTTGTTTTGTTGATCTTATAATATGGCTACTAATACTGGAAAAGCTGAATCAAAGTCCAAGTACTCAGATTTGACGATATTCTTACAGAAAAATGAAATATAAATGCGAATGTCTCCTTCACGATTTGACCAAATGTACCTGGGTACTTCACAATAAAAGTCTTGCAGTTCAGTCATACTTCAAGTTATCCATCTGAAACTTTGCACGTACACTGCTGCCATCTTGTGGACACTAGAATAATTACAACCAGAGTGAACGCTATAACTATGATCTTCCTCTTGCATTTCAAAGATGGTGGTAGAAAAAAAAGACTGGTTGGTTTTATCTTTGTATTTTCTTCTACCAGATCTATTGTGTTATATTCTCCTACATTCAATTCACATTTCCACAAACTTCAAAGTGTTTCCTTTCAAATGGTACCAAGAATATGCATATCCCTCCTTCAGGGCCTGAGCTACAGGCAGTTCGATTTGGGTATGTCATTTAGGCGAAAATTGAAAAAAAGGGGCTTAGAAGTTAAGCACCGTCATAGATATTTCTGTTATCATGGGACTGCCCACATTTCCCTCTGGCCAATGCCCATTGGCAGCCAAGGTTTGACCTTGGGACGCAAAGGTGTGTCATGAGTCAGGGAGAATGTTCTGATAGTCTTAATGACAACAGACCGAGATATGGGGGGAGGTTTTAGTGGGTGGAATATTAGGACAATTGAAGGTTAACAAAGTTGCAGCTACAGTATGCTTAACAGTATTATTATTATTACATTATTATGGTACAGCTATATGGACAGTTAATCATCGTGGTGCTTTTTAATGGTAAGTTTACAAACATTGGTTGTGGGAAGTATAGTTGAAATGTGGGTCTCTCTTTTTTTCCTTTTTTTTCCTACTTTTTTCTCTGTGTTATTGACTTGCTAATTGTTTACTCCATGTGTAACTCTGTGTTGTCTGTTCACACTGCTATGCTTTATCTTGGCCGGGTCGCAGTTGCAAATGAGAACTTGTTCTCAACTAGCCTACCTGGTTAAATAAAAGTGAAATAAAAAAATAATTATACCCACATTATACCCAAGTGGGGAAATAAGTCTGTCAGCTCCGCCTTATCTCAGTTCACTGGTCACAATGGCAACACCCATCCGTAGCACGCGCTCCAGCAGGTGTATCTCACTGATCATCCCTAAAGCCAACACCTCATTTGGCCGCCACCCCATACTGTTTTTATACTGTTTTTTATTTATTTACTGTTCTGCTCTTTTGCACACCAATATCTCTACCTGTACATGACCATCTGATCATTTATCACTCCAGTGTTAATCTGCAAAATTCTAATTATTCGCCTACCTCCTCATGCCTTTTGCACACAATGTTGATAGACTCCCCTTTTTTCCTACTGTGTTATTGACTTGTTAATTGTTTACTCCATGTGTAACTCTGTGTTGTCTGTTCACACTGCTATGCTTTATCTTGGCCAGGTCGCAGTTGCAAATGAGAACTTGTTCTCAACTAGCCTACCTGGTTAAATAAAAGGTGAAAAATAAATAATATATATTATTATGTAAAATTAACAAATGTACAGAAAGACCTGTGTGAAGGCTTACAGAAGAGGAACTATTTGAGGCAATCAAATCTTTTCAGTCTGGAAAAACACCAGGGCTTTTACCAGTAGAGGGATATCAGACCTTTTTTAATGTACTCAAAGATCCATTATTAGTATGTTTTAATTACTCTTATACAAATAGTAGACTTTCAGGTACTCAACAAGAAGGTCTGATTTCATTACTACTAAAACAGGACCCGGGTGGTAAGTATAAAGATCCAGTCCATTTAAAAAACTGGAGGCCTCTAACACTTCAATGCTGTGAGAAGCCTGGTAAAATGCATAGCACATTTTACCAGCATTCTTTATTTTTTTATTCATAAATTCACATAGAATAAAAAATGTTTTACCAGATATTTTTAATCCTGATCAGACAGGTTTTACTTGAAACATTTAAACATTATGAAAACATCGAACATACCAGGCCTGGTCTTCATAGAAGATTTTGAAAAGGTGTTTGATAAAGTACGACTAGAGTTTATATAAAAATGCCTGGATTACTTTAACTTTGGTGAATCTCTAATACAACGGGTTAAAGTTATGTAACCCCAGATGTAAAATAGTAAACAATGGTTACTTCTCAGAATGTATTGAGCTTTTAAGAGGAGTAAAACAAGGCTGTCCGTTGTCTCCATATCTATTTATTATGGCCATTGAAATGCTGCTGGTAAAATTACATCCAACAAGAACATCAAGGATCAAGGAAATCCTGGGGATAAAAACTAAAGTGTCAATGTATGTTGATGACTCTAGTTTTTCTTAAGTTCATAATCTGGATCCTTGAAGATCTTGATCCCTTTTATAGCCTCTCTGGATTAAAACCTAATTATGACAAGTGCATCATATTACGTATTGGATCATAAAAGACAGTGTTTACACTACCTTGTTTACCAATAACATGGGCGGATGTTAGACATACAGTAGACATATTTGGTATTCACATCTCAAAAAATATAAATGAACTTGATGAACCACAATTAATTTCAATAGTTAGAGATAGTTTGCAAAAATAGATTCTGCAACCATGGAGAGGTAAATACGCGTCTATTTGTGGAAAAATCACATTGATTAACTCTTTGGTCACAGTTTACTTACGAATGGCACTGCCTACTCCTGATTACTCGTTTAAAAAAAAAATTGTATGAGCAAAAAATACTTCATTTTATTTGGAATGCTAAGCCAGACAAAATTAACCTATTTATATAATGAAGATCAGTTTGGGGGGGTTAAATTGATTGGATATTAAAGCTTTAATCCCTAAAAGCTTCACTCATACATTAGTTATACTGAAACCCAAAATGGTTCTCCAGTTTTTTGTTAAGAAAGACTCATCCTTTGTTCCAAAATGGCCTTTTTGCTTTTATACAGATGACAACTTCTCGCAGCGCTTAGCTGTGCCACCAGAGATTCTGGGTTCTCGCCCAGGCTCTGTCGCAGCCGGCTGCGACCGGGAGGTCCGTGGGGCGATGCACAATTGGCCTAGCATCGTCCAGGAGGGTTTGGCCGGTAGGGATATCCTTGTCTCATCGCGCACCAGTGACTCCTGTGGCGGGCCGGGCGCAGTGCACGCTAACCAAGGTGACCAGGTGCACGGTGTTTCCTCCGACACATTGGTGCGGCTGGCTTCCGGGTTGGAGGCGCGCTGGGTTGTGTTTCGGAGGACGCATGGCTTTCGACCTTCGTCCCTCCTGAGCCCGTACGGGAGTTGTAGCGATGAGACAAGATAGTAACTACTAACAAGTGGATACTAGGAAAAGGGGTCAAAAAAGGTATCCCCTTTCTTAAAAAGCTCATTACAATTTCAGTTTTATCCTCCAGAAAATATAGAACAAATATCACAACAAATGTTGTGGTTAAACTCAAATATACAAATTCATTAAAAAAACATTCTTTATGGATAAAAAAAAGGTATTATTTTTGTCCTCCGAAGAGGGGAGGGGTTAATAACACATTAGTTTAAAATATATATATATATATATATATACAAAAAATATAATAAATACAAAAAAAGAAAACAAAGTTACTTGGCATTTTATATGCGTATATCTTATTAAGCTTGTTATGACAAGAGTAGGTCTATTCCTGCAAGAATTGCCTTTGAAACAAAATTGCTTTTTAGTTTAGAAATTGGCTTAATTGGGGTCTGGGAAACGGGTCCAATAGGTGTGTGTCTGTCTGTATCTGTGTGTGTCTGTATCGGTGTGTGTGTGTCTGTATCTGTATCTGTGTGTGTCTTTATCTGTGTGTCTGTATCTGTGTGTGTCTGTATAGGTGTGTGTGTGTGTGTGTCTGTATCTGTATCTGTGTGTGTCTTTATCTGTGTGTCTGTATCTGTGTGTATCTGTGTGTCTGTATCTGTGTGTGTCTGTATCTGTGTGTGTCTGTATCGGTGTGTGTCTGTATCGGTGTGTGTCTGTATCGGTGTGTGTCTGTATCGGTGTGTGTCTGTATCGGTGTGTCTCTGTGTGTCTGTATCTGTGTGTCTCTGTGTGTGTCTGTATCTGTGTGTCTCTGTGTGTGTCTGTATCTGTGTGTCTCTGTGTGTGTCTGTATCTGTGTGTCTCTGTGTGTGTCTGTATCTGTGTGTGTCTGTATCTGTGTGTGTCTGTATCTGTGTGTGTCTGTATCTGTGTGTGTCTGTATCTGTGTGTGTCTGTATCTGTGTGTGTCTGTATCGGTGTGTGTCTGTATCGGTGTGTGTCTGTATCGGTGTGTGTCTGTGTCGGTGTGTGTCTGTATCGGTGTGTCTGTATTTGTGTGTATCTGTGTGTCTGTATCTGTGTGTATCTGTATCTGTGTGTCTCTGTGTGTCTGTATCTGTGTGCCTCTGTGTGTCTCTGTGTGTCTGTCTCTGTGTGTCTGTCTCTGTGTGTCTCTGTGTGTCTCTGTGTGTCTCTGTGTGTCTCTGTGTGTCTCTGTGTGTAAGGTACCTGATGTCTAGAGCAGAGCCCATGAAGGAAGGTTTGCGATGCTCCGCGCTGGCTGCAGTGTACGGAGGCTGGGGCTCTGATTCGTTCCAGTACTTATCCCTCTCGACCAATGGGATAGTGTCGTACATCTCATCCACAGACAGCAGGGACACCTGAGACAAGATTGTGTTCATTTGGCATCAAACGGAAGAAAACATTGATTTTTATAATGTAGGCAGCCAAACCTGTAGATTACGATCAGCCAGATAGTTGGTTTCAAAGTCATCGTCGTCTTCCCCAAATGGGTTTATCAGTTGTTCTGCCACCTGTCCACAAAAATGGCACATCACAATGAAGTGTAAAATGTGCATTTCATACATCATGAAGTAATTCTGTCATATTGTGAAAAGAACTGTGTGTATGTGTGATTGTGTATCAATCAGTGAACCCTCTCCTCCCTCCTTCCCTCCCTTCCCTCCCTCCCTCTCCCTCCCTCCCCTCCCTCCCTCCTCCCTCCCCTCTCTGCCTCCCTCCCTCCCTCTCTCTCCCTCCTCCTCCCTCCCTCCCTCCCCTCCTCTCCTCCCTCCCTCCCCTCCTCTCTCCCCTCCCCCTCCCTCTCTCCTCCTCCCCTCCCTCCCTCCCTCCCTCCCTCTCTCCTCCCTCCTCCCTCCCTCCTCCCTCCTCCTCCTCCCTCCCCCTCCCTCCTCCCTCCCTCCCTCCCCCTCTCTCCCTCCTCCCCTCCCTCCCTCCCTCCCTCCCTCCCTCCCTCCGTCCCTCCCTCCTCCCTCCTCCTCCCTCCCTCCCTCCTCCTCCTCCCTCCTCCTCCCTCCCTCCCTCCCTCCCTCCCTCCCTCCCTCCCTCCCTCCCCTCCCTCCCTCTCTCCCCCTCCCTCCCTCCCCTCCCTCCCTCCCTCCCTCCTCCCTCCTCTCTCCCTCCTCCTCCCTCCTCCTCCCTCCCTCCTCCCTCCCTCTCCCTCCCTCCTCCCTCCCTCCTCCTCCCTCCCTCCCTCCCTCCCTCCTCCCTCCTCCTCCTCCCTCCCTCCCT
>NW_025756428.1:0-6542 GCF_021184085.1 Oncorhynchus gorbuscha
GCAGGGGTGTCAAACTCATTTCGCATCGTGGGCCACATACGTCTAGGGAGATGTCAAGTGGGCCGGACTCATTAAAATTATACCATACTCTGCCATAAATAACCAAAATAACATGTCTTTCTTTGTTTGGTAAAGAAGCACAAGAACATTAGGAAAATATTGAAATTTAATGAACTATCCTTTTACAAAACATTTCATGAAACACCTCATATTTCCTTAGACAAATGTGCAATTTACTTTTATCATTCACAAATATGCATTGCAACTGATCCCACTGATTGTACAAAGGCACAAAACTTTAATTGGTACTGAAAATATAGTAATGCACTTTAAGATTAAATGAGACTTTTAAAGAAAGGAATTTTAAACTACTTACACATACGCATATAAAATCTAAATGTAATCCCTGCGTACACCTTACAAACTAAGGAGAGTGATTTTAAATGTGTCACAAGAAAGTGTTCGCCTGTCCTGTAAATCTGTAAACTTCATACATGAAAACATACATACACATACAATACATACTGAAAATTTATGGAGTTGTGAACAGTAGAATTCCATCACACAACTTTGTTTTGAAGCTGCTGACTAACATTAAAGTGCACATTTTTAAATCACCACAGTAAGGATTCATCTTCACAGAGCTGTATTCTTTCAATGCAAACAGTATCTAAGGCAGCATTTTAAAGGTGTTAGTCTAGTCTGGACTTGTATTTGTACCTGAAACTTGGCATCTTTTGGCCTGTACAAGTGCATCAACACCAGGTGTCATGTCCTGACTAGCTGTCACTTTCAGAATGTCATTTAAGTGCTTGTTTGTGAGCCTTGAAGCATTTTTGTTTTATTGATATTTATCACTGAGAAAATTTGTTCACAAAGGTAGGTTGTCCCAAACATGCACACATTTTAGCAGCCAGGGCTGTTAATTTGGGGTAACCTGGTAGTAGATACTGATAAAATCTGTCCCAGACCTACAGAGGCAAATTTGCCCTTCAAATCTGCATCACTGCAAATCAATTATCTCTAGCTGAATTTGACTGCAGATCAGAAGCTTTAACTGTGAAAGGTGAGCGAAAACTGAAAATTCTGTCTCAAGTTCACCAAATACCTGAAAACGTTTCTCAAACTCCACTTGGTAGTCCTGCAATTTTGTCTTTGTACCGTTTTCATGTCCGCATCAGGTCTGGTCACACACACATCTCTCAGACAGGGGAAATGAGCAGGGTTGCCATTTGCCCAGTTGCATCTCCCACAAAGTCAGCTTCAACTTAAATGCATGTATGTTGTCAGAAACTGTGTGACAACTTTTTTGCGGTCTTGCAACATTTGTTCAGATTGTTCAAGTGTTCAGTAATATCAACCAAGAATGCAAGGTCCGTAGCCATTCCTGAGATTGTAATTCCAACACCGGTTTTCCTTTTTCTCCATGAACTGTCCGATTTCCTCGTAGATCAAAGAAATGCCTCAGCACAGGCGCCTCGGCTTAACCATCTCACTTCAGTGTGGTATGGCAGGGCTGTGGGTAATGTTGCTGTCGCTGAAGTTTGTCAAACTGATGATGGTTCAGACCTCTGGACCGGATGAAATTTACAGTGCGAACAACCACCTCCATGGCGTGGTCCATTTTCAGCGACTTGCAACATAATGCCTCCTATGTGCAAAATATAGTGAAATGTCCAGAAACGATCTCCTCCATTTAAGGGCTTGTACTTTGTCTTTGAACTTTGTCGCGGCACTTTCTTCCACTCATGGATGGCGCGCTGTCTGTAGCCAGGCTGACAGCGCGGGACCAGTCCACTCAACTCTGTCCAATGCAGCAACGACAGAGCCGAAAATGTCCTCGGCTGTTGTGGTGTCCATCATTGGCACCAACTCAAGAAACTCTCTTCAGTAACAGTCAATGTCTCATCACTCCTCAAATAAATATGGCCAGTTGGGCCCACGTCCCAGATGTGGTGCTCGTCAATTGGCACGAAAAATGCAATAAATGACTTGACTCTCTGTTTCAATTGACTGTCTAAATCTGCCCGATAGTTCCGGAATCCTCTCTACTATAGTATTCCTCGTCAGGCTAATATTGGCAAAAGCTTGTCGCTTCTCGGGACATACAAGTTCAGCCGCCTTCATCATGCATCGTTTAACAAAGTCACCGTCGGAATACGGCTTCGATGCTAATGCTATTTCGCTAGCAATTTTCCGTGCATCTCTGTAAATAAATAGGACGTGGTCCATTTTTCTTTGAAAATTCTACACTCCTTATCTACTTTTCTCCGTTTGGATAACGACATTTTGGCTAATGAGGGTGTAGCGGAGAGGTAGAGACCAGTATTGCAACGTCAGTAACAAGCAGCAGATGGCGCATTGATACCGTCTGCTGTTTTCATTCTGTCTCAGTGATGCGGCTTGTCTTCGACTCTGATGGAAAGAGTGCGCCCCTTAGCGGATAATCCATGAATTGCAGCGAATTAAAAATATTAATTCCATGTCTTTTCTGCATTTTTTCCTCTTTCAAATTATCCTGCGGGCCTGATCGAACCTCCTTGGGGGCCGCTTCCGGCCCGCGGGCCGTATGTTTGACACCCCTGTTTTAAGGGAATGCTAGATGTGAGAATCATCATCAGCTTGTGTGACTAAGGAAGAGAATAATAGAAAGCCTTCTTTGTTCTATTAAAGTAAAAGAAGCAGATGCTCTGAGCTCTATTAGAGACCCTGTCAGTTCAAACTAAACAAGACACTGATTTTAGCAGAGGTGGTCTCAAGCTCAAAAGCTAGCAGGGAAAATGAGGGCGTTCAATAAGGTCACGACTGTGTCTTAAATTAAATATGAAATCTAATGAACTGTGGGACACAGGTTTAGTATTCTCACAAGAGACTTGTCATGTTTTGTCTTATATTGTCTTGTCATTATGCTTTCCCTTCTGTTCGTTTCCCCCTGCTGGTCTTATTAGGTTCGTTCCCTTTTTCTATCCCTCTCTCTCCCCCTCCCTCTCTCTCCTCTCTCTATCGTTCCGTTCCTGCTCCCAGCTGTTCCTATTCTCCTACTCACTCATTTAGTCTTTCCACACCTGTTCCCTATCTTGTCCTCTGATTAGAGTCCCTATTTCTCCCCTTGTCTTCCGTTTCTGTCCTGTCGGATCCTTGTATATTGTTCGCCGTGCTGTGTCTTGTTTCTCAGATGCTGCGTGTGAGCAGGTGTCTGAGTTCTGCTACGGTCGGTGCCTTCCCGAGGCAAACCACAGTTTATGGTCGAGTCTCCAGTCTGTCCTCGTCACTACGAGTGGAATTCGTTTTTATGTTTTGTTTTCTGCTCCATTTGTCTAGGAGTATTGCCTATTTTCCTTTTACTGGAATAAAGACTCTGTTTTGCCAAGTCGCTTTTAGGTCCTCATTCACCTGCATAACAGAAGGATCCGACCAAGAATGGACCCAGCGACTATGGATTCTCTCTACTCTACTCTCGAGTTCCAGGGAGCGTGCTCGGCAGACACGAGCAGGAATTGTCAGCTGCTCGGCATGCCGTTGAGACCCTGGCCGCTCAGGTCTCCGACCTCTCAGGACAGTATCAGAGTCTTCGTCTCGTGCCACCAGCTACTTCCGGGTCTTCCGAGCCTCCGGAACCTAGGGTTAATAACCCACCATGTTATTCTGGGCAGCCCACTGAGTGCCGCTCCTTTCTCACCCAGTGATATAGTGTTCTCTCTCCAACCCAACACATACTCAAGAGAGAGCTCGATTGCCTACGCTATATCCTCCTTACTGGTCGGGCCCGGCAGTGGGGCACAGCTATCTGGGAGGAAGCGCCAAGATGCACTAACGATTATCTGAACTTTAAAGAGGAGATGATAAGGGTTTTGATCACCAGTTTTTGGGAAAGAAGCTTCCTGGTCCCTGTCTTCCCTATGTCAAGGTAATCGATCCATAACGGATTACTTCTATAGAGTTTCGCACTCTTGCTGCCCTCCAGTAACTGGAACGAAGCAGGGGCGTTGCTCGCTCGTTTTCTGGGGAGGGACTCCACGCTAAGGTTAAGGATGATTCTCCTCGGGAGGTTCCATCCAGCGTGATTCTTTGATTGAACTCCGCTATTCGCATTGAACGACGGGTAGACCTTCGTCACCGAGCTCATAGAAGAGAGCTCGCGTTAACTGTGTCTCCCCTCTCTCCGACACTACCATCTTCCCCACTGACTCTGGTGTTGAGCCCATGCAGCTGGGGGTATTCGCATTTCGACTAAGGAGAGGGAACGGAGAATCACCAACCGCCTCTGTCTCTATTGCGGTTCCGCTGGTCATTTTGTCATTTCATGTCCAGTTAAAGGCCAGAGCTCATCAGTAAGCGGAGGGCGACTGATTAAGCGCTACTAGACGGTCCTTTCCCCGTTGGTACCGGTACTACCTTACGGTCCATCTACGCTGACCGGATCGGCAGCTCCCTGCAGTGCATTAATAGACTCTGGGGCGGAGGAATGTTTTGCGGACGAAGCCTGGGCTCGGGAACATGACATTCCTCTCAGACAGTTAGGGAGCCCACGGTCATGTTCGCCTTGGATGGTAGTCCTCTCCCCAGTATATTATGTGAAACACTACCTTTAACCCTCACTGTATCTGGTAACCATAGTGAGACCATTTCTTTTTGATTTTTGTTCACCTTTTACACCTGTTGTTTTGGGTCATCCTGGCTAGTGTCATAATCCCTCTTTTGATTGGTCTAGTAATTCTATCCTTTCCTGGAACGTTTCTTGTCATGTGAAGTGTTTAATGTCTGCTATTTCTCCTGTTTGTTCTGTCCCCTCTTCTCAGGAGGAACCTGGTGATTTGACAGGATTGCCGGAGGAATATCATGGTCTGCGCACGGTCTTCAGTCGGTCCAGAACCAACTCCCTTCCTCCTCACCGGTCGTATGATTGTTGTTCTGATCTCTTTAAGAAGCGTTTTGCATCCGCTCCTATCCTTGTTGCACCTGACGTCACTAAACAGTTTATTGTTGAGGTTGACGCGTCGGGGTGGGCGTGGGAGCCATTCTGTCCCAGCGCTCCGATACTGACGATGGGGTCCACCCTTGTGCGTATTTTCTCATCGCCTGTCACCGTCGGAGCGTGACTATGATGTGGCTAACCGCGAACTGCTCGCCATCCGTTTAGCCCTAGGCAAATGGCGACAGTGGTTGGAGAGGGCGACCGTTCCTTTTGTCGTTTGGACTGACCAAAGGAACCTTGAGTACATCCGTTCTGCCAAACGACTGAATGCGCGTCATGCTCGTTGGGCGTTGTTTTCGCTCGTTTCGAGTTCGTTATTTCTTATTGCCCGGGTACTAAGAACACCAAGCCTCATGCTTTATCCCGTCTCTTTAGTTCTTCTGTGGCTTCTACCCGATCCCGAGGGGATCCTTCCTGTTGGGCGTGTTGTCGGGTTGACAGTCTGGGGAATTGAAAGACAGGTTAAGCAAGCACTCACGCACACTGCGTCGCCGCGCGCTGTCCCTAGTAACCTTCTTTTCGTTCCTGTTTCTACTCGTCTGGCTGTTCTTCAGTGGGCTCACTCTGCCAAGTTAGCTGGCCGTCCCGGCATTCGTGCAGCTTACTTCTATTCGCCAGCGGTTTTGGTGGCCTACTCAGGACGGCCGACGCGCCGTTTCGCTGCGATGTTCGGACTGCGCGCAGAATAAGTCTGGTAATTTTTTTCTGCTTCTGCTCCTGGTCTTGGGTCTCAGTCTGTTCCCTGCCATTGCCTCTCTCCTGTTCTTGTTCCTGCCTTGCTGTCTCCAGTCTGTCCCCTAGTTGTTACTCTCCTGGCCTGTTTGGTCCTGTTTGCTCTAAAGCTTTCAGTTCTCTACCCGTGTCTCATTTTTTTTGAGTAGTACCCTAGTTTCCCTTTTTTCGTTTTCATTACGGTCCTGAGGAGAGGAGTTGGGTTCTTTCTCGGGGCGTGCTGGACGTTTGTGATCTATAGATTCCTCCGTTGCCGCCAGTGTTCCTCCTCGAGAGCGCCAGGAGGCGCTCGGTGAGTGGGGGTACTGTCATGTTTTGTCTTATATTGTCTTGTCATTATGCTTTCCCTTCTGTTCGTTTCCCCCTGCTGGTCTTATTAGGTTCGTTCCCTTTTTCTATCCCTCTCTCCCCCTCCCTCTCTCTCCTCTCTCTATCGTTCCGTTCCTGCTCCCAGCTGTTCCTATTCTCCTACTCACTCATTTAGTCTTTCCACACCTGTTCCCTATCTTGTCCTCTGATTAGAGTCCCTATTTCTCCCCTTGTCTTCCGTTTCTGTCCTGTCGGATCCTTGTATATTGTTCGCCGTGCTGTGTCTTGTTTCCCTCAGATGCTGCGTGTGAGCAGGTGTCTGAGTCTGCTACGGTCGGTGCCTTCCCGAGGTAACCTACAGTTTATGGTCGAGTCTCCAGTCTGTCCTCGTCACTACGAGTGGAATTCGTTTTTATGTTTTGTTTTCTGCTCCGATTTGTCTAGGAGTATTGCCTATTTTCCTTTACTGGAATAAAGACTCTGTTTTCGCCAAGTCGCTTTTGGGTCCTCATTCACCTGCATAACA
>NW_025756429.1:5000-6540 GCF_021184085.1 Oncorhynchus gorbuscha
ACAGTGGTTGGTATAGGGTCCATTCTGTAGACACTAGACAGTGGTGGTTATAGGGTCCATTCTATAGACACTAGACAGTGGTGGTTATAGGGTCCATTCTGTAGACACTAGACAGTGGTGGTTATAGGGTCCATTCTATAGACACTAGACAGTGGTTGTTATAGGTCCATTCTATAGACACTAGACAGTGGTGGTTATAGGGTCCATTCTATAGACACTAGACAGTGGTGGTTATAGGGTCCATTCTATAGACACTAGACAGTGGTGGTTATAGGGTCCATTCTATAGACACTAGACAGTGGTGGTTATAGGGTCCATTCTATAGACACTAGACAGTGGTTGTTATAGGGTCCATTCTATAGACACTAGACAGTGGTGGTTATAGGGTCCATTCTATAGACACTAGACAGTGGTTGGTATAGGGTCCATTCTATAGACACTAGACAGTGGTTGTTATAGGGTCCATTCTATAGACACTAGACAGTGGTGGTTATAGGGTCCATTCTATAGACACTAGACAGTGGTTGTTATAGGGTCCATTCTATAGACACTAGACAGTGGTGGTTATAGGGTCCATTCTATAGACACTAGACAGTGGTGGTTATAGGGTCCATTCTATAGACACTAGACAGGTGGTTATAGGGTCCATTCTATAGACACTAGACAGTGGTTGGTTATAGGGTCCATTCTATAGACACTAGACAGTGGTGGTTATAGGGTCCATTCTATAGACACTAGACAGTGGTGGTTATAGGGTCCATTCTATAGACACTAGACAGTGGTGGTTATAGGGTCCATTCTATAGACACTAGACAGTGGTGGTTATAGGTCCATTCTATAGACACTAGACAGTGGTTGTTATAGGGTCCATTCTGTAGACACTAGACAGTGGTGGTTATAGGGTCCATTCTATAGACACTAGACAGTGGTGGTTATAGGGTCCATTCTATAGACACTGTGACAGTGGTGGTTATAGGGTCCATTCTATAGACACTAGACAGTGGTGGTTATAGGGTCATTTCTATAGACACTAGACAGTGGTTGTTATAGGGTCCATTCTATAGACACTAGACAGTGGTGGTTATAGGGTCCATTCTATAGACACTAGACAGTAGGTGGTTATAGGGTCCATTCTATAGACACTAGACAGTGGTGGTTATAGGGTCCATTCTATAGACACTAGACAGTGGTGGTTATAGGGTCCATTCTATAGACACTAGACAGTGGTTGTTATAGGGTCCATTCTGTAGACACTAGACAGTGGTGGTTATGGGTCCATTCTGTAGACACTAGACAGTGGTGGTTATAGGGTCCATTCTATAGACACTAGACAGTGGTGGTTATAGGGTCCATTCTATAGACACTAGACAGTGGTGGTTATAGGGTCCATTCTATAGACACTAGACAGTGGTTGTTATAGGGTCCATTCTATAGACACTAGACAGTGGTTGTTATAGGGTCCATTCTATAGACACTAGACAGTGGTGGTTATAGGGTCCATTCTATAGACACTAGACAGTGGTGGTTATAGGGTCCATTC
>NW_025756430.1:0-6540 GCF_021184085.1 Oncorhynchus gorbuscha
CATCTTATCTGCCAACATAGACAGGGCTCTAACTCCCCAGCTCCACAATGAAATAGGCAGGCGAGGCAGCAGGCTATTAGCCAGCCTGCCAGCATAGTGGAGTCTGCCACTAGCATAGTTAGTGTAGTCAGCTTAGCTATCACCATTGAGACCGTGTCTGTGCCTCGACCTGGGTTGGCAAAACTAAACATGGCGGTGTTTGCCTTAGCAATCTCACTAGGATAAAGACCACCTCCATTCCTGTCATTACTAGAAAGAGATCATGATACCTCACATCTCAAAATAGGGCTACTTAATGTTAGATCCCTTACTTCAAAGGCAATTATAGTCAATGAACTAATCACTGATCATAATCTTGATGTGATTGGCCTGACTGAAACATGGCTTAAGCCTGATGAATTTACTGTGTTAAATGAGGCCTCACCTCCTGGCTACACTAGTGACCATATCCCCGTGCATCCCGCAAAGGCGGAGGTGTTGCTAACATTTACGATAGCAAATTTCAATTTACAAAAAGAAAATGACGTTTTCGTCTTTTGAGCTTCTAGTCATGAAATCTATGCAGCCTACTCAATCACTTTTTATAGCTACTGTTTACAGGCCTCTGGGCCATATACAGCGTTTCTCACTGAGTTCCTGAATTCCTATCAGACCTTGTAGTCATTGCAGATAATATTCTAATCTTTGGTGACTTTAATATTCACATGGAAAAGTCCACAGACCCACTCCAAAAGGCTTTGGAGCCATCATCGACTCAGTGGGTTTTGTCCAACATGTCTCTGGACCCACTCACTCTCACAGTCATACGCTGGACCTAGTTTTGTCCCATGGAATAAATGTTGTGGATCTTAATGTTTTTCCTCATAATCCTGGACTATCAGACCACCATTTTATTACGTTTGCAATTGCAACAAATAATCTGCTCAGACCCCAACCAAGGAACATCAAAAGTCGTGCTATAAATTCACAGACAACACAAAGATTCCTTGATGCCCTTCCAGACTCCCTCTGCCTACCCAAGGACGCCAGAGGACAAAAATCCGTTAACCACCTAACTGAGGATCTCAATTTAACCTTGCGCAATACCCTAGATGCAGTTGCACCCTAAAAACTAAAAAATGTCTCATAAGAAACTAGCTCCATGGTACACAGAAAATACCCGAGCTCTGAAGCAAGCTTCCAGAAAATTGGAACGGAAATGGCGCCACACCAAACTGGAAGTCTTCCGACTAGCTTGGAAGGATGGTACCGTGCAGTACCGAAGAGCCCTTACTGCTGCTCGATCGTCCTATTTTTCTAACTTAATTGAGGAAAATAAGAACAATCCGAAATTCCTTTTTGATACTGTGGCAAAGCTAACTAAAAAGCAGCATTCCCCAAGAGAGGATGACTTGCACTTTAGCAGTGATAAATTCATGAACTTCTTTGAGGAAAAGATTATGATTATTAGAAAGCAAATTACGGACTCCTCTTTAAACCTGCGTATTCCTCCAAACCTCAGTTGTCCTGAGTCTGCACAACTCTGCCAGGACCTAGGATCAAGAGAGACGCTCAAGTGTTTTAGTACTATATCTCTTGACACAATGATGAAAATAATCATGGCCTCTAAACCTTCAAGCTGTATACTGGACCCTATTCCAACTAAACTACTGAAAGAGCTGCTTCCTGTGCTTGGCCCTCCTATGTTGAACATAATAAACGGCTCTCTATCCACTGGATGTGTACCAAACTCACTAAAAGTGGCAGTAATAAAGCCTCTCTTGAAAAAAAGCCAAACCTTGACCCAGAAAATATAAAAAACTATCGGCCTATATCAAATCTTCCATTCCTCTCAAAGATTTTAGAGAAGGCTGTTGCGCAGCAACTCACTGCCTTCCTGAAGACAAACAATGTATACGAAATGCTTCAGTCTGGTTTTAGACCCCATCATAGCACTGAGACGGCACTTGTGAAGGTGGTAAATGACATTTTGATGGCATCGGACCGAGGCTCTGCATCTGTCCTCGTGCTCCTAGACCTTAGTGCTGCTTTTGATACCATCGATCACCACATTCTTTTGGAGAGATTGGAAACCCAAATTGGTCTACACGGACATGTTCTGGCCTGGTTTAGGTCTTATCTGTCGGAAAGATATCAGTTTGTCTCTGTGAATGGTTTGTCCTCTGACAAATCAACTGTACATTTCGGTGTTCCTCAAGGTTCTGTTTTAGGACCACTATTGTTTTCACTATATATTTTACCTCTTGGGGATGTTATTCGAAAACATAATGTAAACTTTCACTGCTATGCGGATGACACACAGCTGTACATTTCAATGAAACACGGTGAAGCACCAAAATTGCCCTCGCTAGAAGCATGTGTTTCAGACATAAGGAAGTGGATGGCTGCAAACTTTCTACTATTAAACTCGGACAAAACAGAGATGCTTGTTCTAGGTCCCAGAAACAAAGAGATCTTCTGTTGAATCTGACAATTAATCTTAATGGTTGTACAGTCGTCTCAAATAAAACTGTGAAGGACCTCGGCGTTACTCTGGACCCTGATCTCTCTTTTGAAGAACATATCAAGACCATTTCGAGGACAGCTTTTTCCATCTACGTAACATTGCAAAAATCAGAAACTTTCTGTCCAAAAATGATGCAGAAAAATTAATCCATGCTTTTGTCACTTCTAGGTTAGACTACTGCAATGCTCTATTTTCCGGCTACCCGGATAAAGCACTAAATAAACTTCAGTTAGTGCTAAATACGGCTGCTAGAATCCTGACTAGAACCAAAAAATTTGATCATATTACTCCAGTGCTAGCCTCTCTACACTGGCTTCCTGTCAAAGCAAGGGCTGATTTCAAGGTTTTACTGCTAACCTACAAAGCATTACATGGGCTTGCTCCTACCTACCTCTCTGATTTGGTCCTGCCGTACATACCTATACGTACGCTACGGTCACAAGACGCAGGCCTCCTAATTTCTAAGCAAACAGCTGGAGGCAGGGCTTTCTCCTATAGAGCTCCATTTTTATGGAACGGTCTGCCTACCCATGTCAGAGACGCAAACTCGGTCTCAACCTTTAAGTCTTTACTGAAGACTCATCTCTTCAGTGGGTCATATGATTGAGTGTAGTCTGGCCCAGGAGTGGGAAGGTGAACGGAAAGGCTCTGGAGCAACGAACCGCCCTTGCTGTCTCTGCCTGGCGGTTCCCCTTTTTCCACTGGGATTCTCTGCCTCTAACCCTGTTACGGGGGCTGAGTCACTGGCTTGCTGGGGCTCTCTCGTGCCGTCCCTGGGGGGGTGCGTCACCTGGGTGGGTTGATTCACTGTTGTGGTCGGCCTGTCTGGGTTTCCCCCCTTTGGGTTGTACCGTGTCGGAGATCTTTGTGGGCTATACTCGGCCTTGTCTCAGGATGGTAAGTTGGTGGTTGTAGATTTCCCTCTAGTGGTGTGGGGGCTGTGCTTTGGCAAAGTGGGTGGGGTTATATCCTTCCTGTTTGGCCCTGTCCGGGGTGTCCTCGGATGGGGCCACAGTGTCTCCTGACCCCTCCTGTCTCAGCCTCCAGTATTTATGCTGCAGTAGTTTATGTGTCGGGGCTAGGGTCAGTTTGTTTATCTGGAGTACTTCTCCTGTCCTATTCGGTGTCCTGTGTAAATCTAAGTGTGCGTTCTCTAATTCTCTCCTTCTCTCCTTCTTTCTCTCTCTCGGAGGACCTGAGCCCTAGAACCATGCCCCAGGACTACCTGACATGATGACTCCTTGCTGTCCCCAGTCCACCTGGCCATGCTGCTGCTCCAGTTTCAACTGGCCTGGGCCCTAGGACCATGTCCCAGGACTACCTGACATGAGGACTCCTTGCTGTCCCCAGTCCACCTGGCCATGCTCCTGCTCCAGTTTCAACTGTTCTGCCTTACTATTATTCAACCATGCTGGTCATTTATGAACATTTGAACATCTTGGCCACGTTCTGTTATAATCTCCACCCGGCACAGCCAGAAGAGGACTGGCCACCCCACATATGCTCTCTCTAATTCTCTCTTTCTTTCTCTCTCTCGGAGGACCTGAGCCCTAGGACCGTGCCCCAGGACTACCTGACATGATGGCTCCTTGCTGTCCCCAGTCCACCTGACTGTGCTGCTGCTCCAGTTTCAACTGTTCTGCCTTATTATTATTTGACCATGCTGGTCATTTATGAACATTTGAACATCTTGGTCATTTTCTGTTATAATCTCTACCCGGCACAGCCAGAAGAGGACTGGCCACCCCACATAGCCCGGTTCCTCTCTAGGTTTCTTCCTAGGTTTTGGCCTTTCTAGGAGTTTTCCTAGCCACCAAGTATGTGCTTCAGCAACTGAGAGGAAGCCCAGCACTGAGAGGAAGCTCAGCACTTTGAGAGAGGAGGCTCCGGTAGCTCCTGGCTGGCCTGGCGGATCTGGAGAGTCTGGTTGACTGGCAGATGTGGAAGATTCTGGTTTACTGGCAGATCTGGAAGAGTCTGGTTGACTGGCAGATCTGGAAGGAGTCTGGTTGACTGGCAGATCTGGAAGAGTCTGGTTGACTGGCAGGTCTGGAAGATCATGGCCCGAGCTAGGCGGATCTAGCTGCTCTGGCTGCTCCATGCAGCCTGGCGAAAAGCTCTCAGCTGCTCCACGCCCGACTGGCAGCTCTGGCTGCTCTATGCAGACTGGCAGCTCTATGCAGACTGGCAGCTCTGGCTGCTCCATGCAACCTGGCAGCTCTGGCTGCTCCATGCAGACTGACAGCTCAGGCTGCTCCATGCAGAGCTAGCAGCTCAGGCTGCGCTGAACAGGCAGGAGACTCCGGCAGCGCTGGAGAGAAGGAAGGCTCTGGCTGCGCTAAACAGGCGGGAGACTCCGGCAGCGCAGGAGAGGAGAAAGGCTCCGACGCGCTGACGGCGGGAGACTCGGCAGTGCTGAGAGGCGAGGCGCACTGTAGGCCTGATGCGTGGTGCTGGCACTGGTGGAACTGGAATGAGAACACGCACAGGAAGCCTGGTGCGGGGAGCTGCCACCGGAGGACTGGTGTGTAGGGGTGGCTTGGATAGACTGGACCGTGCAGGCGCACTGGAGCTCTTGAGCACCAAGCCTGCCCAACCTTACCTGGCTCGATGCCCACTCTAGCCGGCCAATACGAAGAGCTGGTATGAACTGCACCGGGCTATGCACCCGCACTAGAACACCGTGCGCTCCATAGCATAACACTCGATAGATGCCTGCCCGGTCTCTCTAGCCCCTGTGCAAGCACAGGGAGTTTGCGGAGGTCTCCTACCTGGCATAGCCATACTCCTGTGAGCACCCCCAAGTACATTTTGGGGCTGACTCTCAGGCTTCCATCCAGCGTCGCCGTGCTGCCTCCTCATACCAGCGCCTCTCCGCTTCCCTCGGCCTCCAGTTCTTCCTTGGGGCGGCGATATTCTCCCAGGCTGGAGCCTAGCAGCCTCCCCGTCCAGTCTCGTCCTCCCCATTGTCCAGTCCTTCTCTCGCTGCACCTTAGTGGCGGCTCACTCCCCTGGTTTAGCTCAGGGTCTGTCCTGTCTCTCGCCGAGGATTTCCTCCCAAGTCCAAAAATTCTTGTTGCGCTGTTCCTGTTGCTGCTGTTGCCTGTTACCATGTTGCTTGGTCTATGTGTGGTGGGTGATTCTGTAACGGCTCTCTTCTATCTCCTCCTCTGACGAAGGCGTAGAGTGTATGCACACATGACTGTAAGTCGCTTTGGTATAAAGCGTCTGCTGATGGCATATATTATTATTATAGGAACGGGCACACCGCTCTCTGAGTGTTAGTTGAGAACGACAGGGTGTTGTCCAGGATCACGCCAAGGTTCTTAGCGCTCTAGATTAGTATAGGAAACACTTCTACAGGTTTCCAAAAATGTCAAAATATTGTCTGTGAGTATAACAGAACTGATATTGCAGTGTGAAAACCTGAGGAAAATCCAACAAGGAATTACCCAAGAGAAACAAATCTCCTGTTCCATTGCATGCCTTCCCTCCAATTTAAAGTGATGGCAACCAGGATTCCTTTCCCTCTGTAAAAGCCCACGTGGTCTGTACCAGTCTTTAGACATAGTTTCAGGGCTTTATTCCTGAAAAATGAGCTAGAACGATCATCACCATGGCGTCAGTGGATGGCTGGGTGCCAGTAGAGTTTTGTATAATAGCCGGGTAACCCATTACCCACTTGAGCAACATAGTGTGAGACATAGCAGTTAGGGTCGAGATGTTGGTTGTGGTCCATAACCCTTTAAATTTATTTGATTTATGCTTATAAAAATATATAATACTAATAATATATATGTAGAGAGGTTTTGGTGGGTCTAAAGTGGAGTTTTACAATCATTTTACCTTAAAAACCTCTTAGAGATACCCTCTATACTGCCCCCGTTGGAGAAAGTGCGTACCCATAGGAAACTGAAAATATTTTTTTCCCAAAATTGCTAATATATGCATATAACAATTATTATTGAATAGAAAACACTCTAAAGTTTCTAAAACCGTTTAAATTATGTCTCTATGTAAAGCAGAACTGGCAG
>NW_025756431.1:0-6540 GCF_021184085.1 Oncorhynchus gorbuscha
TCCATGATGCTTAAGGTGTTGAGGCGGCAGGGTAGCCTAGTGGTTAGAGTGTTGGACTAGTAACCGGAAGGTTGCAGGTTCAAATCCCCGAGCTGACAAGGTACAAATCTGTTGTTCTGTCCTTATTTATTATTATTTAACCCATTGTTTATTTAACTCACTGCCGTCATTGAAAATAAGAATTTGTTCTTAACTGACTTGCCTAGTTAAATAAAGGTCAAATAAATAAAAAATATGCGACTCTATATTGATGATTTGGCAAAAGTTGGCAAAAAAGACATGCGCTCTAATCCTTGCGCTTTCGCAGAGAGAGAACTGCATTGCTGCTCTGATTGTGTAGCAAGCAAGTTGGGAGATATCTAATCAGTGGAAGATGGAATTAAAATGACAGAATTAAAAGTAAAATTAAAAGGAAAGGCTACAACGAACAAAAGCCAATGCTGCTATTTATAATCTGAATGGAGTTGTTGTTATTTGTAGGCTAACTGTAGGACTGTGAGAAGCGCAGTAGCGTTATGGCTAGCTTCAATTAGCCTAGTTAGCTTGCTTCTCTCGGTGTGATGCAGTCAAGGCAGATAGGCTACTATGCAATCGGATGGGTGATAAATAACTAGCATAAAGTTAGTCTACTAGCACTAGTGGTTGCTGTCTCTTTCTCCCTCTCTACCTGCTCCGGTGCTCCGTGCCTCCGGTGCTCCAAGCCTCCAGTCGACACTGCACAGCCCTCCTTGCTCCATAGTAGTTAGAGATGCTTGCTCTGTCGTCTCTCTCCCTCCCTTTCTCCCTAGCGGTTAATAAAGTAGCAAAATAATTGGCTTTTCTGATCGTTGTCTTTAGGTCAGTTCGGAATTTGTTTTAAAAATGTAATGATGCATATTGGGTCCAGGGCTTTCCCGTGTCCATTTCAGAACGGGACCTCTAACTCCCATCACCATTTGTCCTCATCATTAAGATTATTCAAATTCAATCATAAAGTGTTTAGAACGTAATTAGAGGGACTATAGGCGCTGAGTACCAGGCCATTAGTGAGGGCCGTTGGGTAGGCTACACATGCGACCAACGGTCACAGGTAATTTGACTGTGGTCATGACTCGTCACTCCTGTGTGGTGGTAATACGGTCACTATGATGTAATAACTGTATCACATTGTACTAAAAAGTCAACTAAACTACTCAAATCTACTTAGGGCAGTTGGTAATAGGGCAAAATCTTGCTATCCCAGAGATCACTCCTGACTTCCCAGTTAGACTGGGAACAGTATCCATGCTAAGCCCTTTATGTCTCTCTCCATCTCCCTGTGTCCTGTCCAGGTGTTGACTCTGCTGATCAACTCAGCCTACAAGCCCAGCCGGGTGCTCAGGGAGCTGCAGCTCGACCAGGAGGACCGCTGGCACGGCCATGGAGAGACACTCAAAGCCAAGTGAGGAACGCCTACTCTATCATAACGTCATTACTGTCATGCAGGTGATAGAGGACCCAAAAGCGACTTAACAGAAACAGAGTTTATTCAAGTCCAAACAGGGAATAACAGAAATCCTCTAGTCTGTAGAGGGGAATAACAAGAGAAGCGGCCACAGACTGCAGGTCGCTTCGGGTAGGCGCAGGCCGTAGTAGACAGAGACACCTGCTCACACGCAGCATCTGATGAAGGCAAAAAACACGACAGGACAGGGCGAAACACAATCACAGCACGGTGAATACTAAACAAGGAACCGACGGGACAGGAACGGAACACAAAGGAATAAATAGGGACTCCAATCAGGGGAAAGGATCGGGAACAGGTGTGGGAAGACTAAATGATGATTAGGGAATAGGAACAGCTGGGAGCAGGAACGGAACGATAGAGAGAAGAGAGAGCGAGAGAGTGAGAGAGAGGGGGGGGAGAGAGGGATAGAAAGAGGGAAAGAACCTAATAAGACCAGCAGAGGAAACGAATAGAATGGGGAGCACAGGGACAAGACATGATAATAAATGACAAACATGACAGTACCCCCCACTCACCGAGCGCCTCCTGGCGCACTCGAGAAGGAATCCTGGCGGCAACGGAGGAAATCATCGATGAGTGAACGGTCCAGCACGTCCCGAGACGGAACCCAACTCTCTCCTCAGGACCGTAACCCTCCCAATCCACTAAGTATTGGTGACCCCGTCCCCGAACGCATGTCCATGATCTTATGTACCTTGTAAATAGGTGCGCTCTCGACAAGGACGGGAGGGGAGGGAAGACGAACGGGGGTGCGAAGAAAGGGCTTAACACAGGAGACATGGAAGACAGGATGGACGCGACGAAGATGTCGCGGAAGAAGCAGTCGCACAGCGACAGGATTGACGACCTGGGAGACACGGAACGGACCAATGAACCGCGGAGTCAACTTACGAGAAGCTGTCGTAAGAGGAAGGTTGCGAGTGGAAAGCCACACTCTCTGGCCGCAACAATACCTTGGACTCTTAATCCTGCGTTTATTGGCGGCTCTCACCGTCTGTGCCCTGTAACGGCAAAGTGCAGACCTCACCCTCCTCCAGGTGCGTTCACAACGTTGGACAAACGCTTGAGCGGAGGGAACGCTGGACTCGGCAAGCTGGGATGAGAACAGAGGAGGCTGGTAACCCAGACTACTCTGAAACGGAGATAACCCGGTAGCAGACGAAGAAGCGAATTGTGAGCGTATTCTGCCCAGGGGAGCTGTTCTGCCCAAGGCGCAGGGTTTCTGAAAAGAAAGACTGCGTAGTATGCGACCAATCGTCTGATTGGCCTCTCTGCTTGGCCGTTAGACTGGGGATGAAACCCGGAAGAGAGACTGACGGACGCACCAATCAAGCGACAGAACTCCCTCCAAAACTGTGACGTGAATTGCGGGCCTCTGTCTGAAACGGCGTCTAACGGGAGGCCATGAATTCTGAATACATTCTCAATAATGATTTGTGCCGTCTCCTTAGCGGAAGGAAGTTTAGCGAGGGAATGAAATGTGCCGCCTTAGAGAACCTATCGACAACCGTAAGAATCACAGTCTTCCCCGCAGACAAAGGCAGACCGGTAATGAAGTCTAAGGCGATGTGAGACCATGGTCGAGAAGGAATGGGAGCGGTCTGGGCGACCGGCAGGAGGAGAGTTACCCGACTTAGTCTGCGCGCAGTCCGAACAAGCAGCCACGAAACGGCGCGTGTCACGCTCCTGAGTCGGCCACCAAAAGCGCTGGCGAATAGACGCAAGAGTGCCTCGAACACCGGGATGACCAGCTAACTTGGCAGAGTGAGCCCACTGAAGAACAGCCAGACGGTGGAAACAGGAACGAAAGGAGGTTACTAGGACAAGCGGCGACGCAGTGTGCGTGAGTGCTTGCTTAACCTGTCTTTCAATTCCCCAGACTGTTAACCCGACAACACGCCCATATAAGGAAGAATCCCCTCGGGATCAGTAGAAGCCACAGAAGAACTAAACAGACGGGATAAGGCATCAGGCTTGGTGTTCTTGCTACCCGGACGGTGAGAAATCACAAACTCGAAACGAGCGAAAAACAACGCCCAACGAGCTTGACGGGCATTAAGTCGTTTGGCAGAACGGATGTACTCAAGGTTCTTATGGTCTGTCCAAACGACAAAAGGAACGTCGCCCCTCCAACCACTGTCGCCATTCGCCTAGGGCTAAAGCGGATGGCGAGCAGTTCACGGTTACCCACATCATAGTTGCGCTCAGATGGCGACAGGCGATGAGAAAAATAAGCGCAAGGATGAACCTTATCGTCAGACTGGAAGCGCTGGGATAGAATGGCTCCCACGCCTACCTCTGAAGCGTCAACCTCGACAATGAATTGTCTAGTGACGTCAGGAGTAACGAGGATAGGAGCGGACGTAAAACGTTCTTTTTAGAAGATCAAAAGCTCCTGCAGTAGGAACCGGACCACTTAAAACACGTCTTGACAGAAGTAAGAGCTGTGAGAGGGCAGCAACTTGACCAAATTACGAATGAAACGCCGATAGAAATTAGCGAAACCTAAAAGCGCTGCAACTCGACACGTGACCTTGGAACGGGCCAATCACTGACAGCTTGGACCTTAGCGGAATCCATCTGAATGCCTTCAGCGGAAATAACGGAACCGAGAAAAGTAACGGAGGAGACATGAAAGAGCACTTCTCAGCCTTTACGTAGAGACAATTCTCTAAAGGCGCTGTAGAACACGTCGAACGTGCTGAACATGAATCTCGAGTGACGGAGAAAAAATCAGGATATCGTCAAGATAGACAAAAACAAAGATGTTCAGCATGTCTCTCAGAACATCATTAACTAATGCCTGAAAAACAGCTGGCGCATTGGCGGACCAACTGCAGAACCGGTACTCAAAATGCCCTAACGGAGTGTTAAACGCCGTTTTCCACTCGTCCCCCCCTCTCTGATGCGCACGAGATGGTAAGCGTTACGAAGGTCCAACAGTAAAGCACCTGGCTCCCTGCAGAATCTCGAAGGCTGATGACATAAGGGGAAGCGGATAACGATTCTTAACCGTTATGTCATTCAGCCTCGATAATCACGCAGGGCGCAGAGTACCGTCCTTCTTCTTAACAAAAAAGAACCCGCCCCGGCCGGAGAAGAAGAAGGCACTATGGTACCGGCGTCAAGAGACACAGACAAATAATCCTCGAGAGCCTTACGTTCGGGAGCCGACAGAGAGTATAGTCTACCTCGAGGAGGAGTGGTCCCCGGAAGGAGATCAATACTACAATCATACGACCGGTGAGGAGGAAGGGAGTTGGCTCGGGACCGACTGAAGACCGTGCGCAGATCATGATATTCCTCCGGCACTCCTGTCAAATCGCCAGGTTCCTCCTGGAGAAGTAGGGACAGAAGAAAGCGGGAGGGATGGCAGACATTAAACACTTCACATGACAAGAAACGTTCCAGGATAGGATAGAATTACTAGACCAATTAATAGAAGGATTATGACATACTAGCCAGGGATGACCCAAAACAACAGGTGTAAACGGTGAACGGAAAATCAAAAAGAAATAGTCTCACTGTGGTTACCAGATACTGTGAGAGTTAAGGTAGTGTCTCAAATTTGATACTGGGAAGATGACTACCATCTAAGGCAAACATGGGCGTAGGCTTGTCTAACGGTCTGAAAGGAATGTTATGTTTCCGAACCCATGCTTGATCCATGAAACAACCCTCAGCCCCAGAGTCAATCAAGGCACTGCATGTAGCACCCGAACCGGTCAGCGTAGATGGACCGACATAGTATACAAGATCTAGATGAAGAGACCTGAGTAGTAGCGCTCACCAGTAGCCCTCCGCTTACTGATGGGCTCTGGCCTCTTACTGGACATGAATTAACAAAATGTCCAGCAACTCCGCAATAGAGGCACAGGCGGTTGGTGATCCTCCGTTCCCTCTCCTTAGTCGAGATGCGAATCCCTCCCAGCTGCATGGGCTCAGTCTCAAAGCCAGAGGAGGGAGATGGTTGTGATGCGGAGCAGGGAAACACCGTTGATGCGAGCTCTCTTCCACGAGCCCGGTGACGAAGATCTACCCGTCGTTCTATGCGGATGGCGAGCAATCAAAGAGTCCACATCTGAAGGAACCTCCCGGGAGAGAATCTCATCCTTAACCACTGCGTGAGTCCCTCCAGAAAACGAAGCGAGCAGCGCCGGCTGCCGTTCCACTCACTAGAGGCAGCAAGAGTGCGAAACTCAATAGAATAATCCGTTATGGACCGTTCACCTTGGCATAATGAAGCCAGGGCCCTAGAAGCCTCCTACCAAAAACTGAACGGTCAAAACCCGAATCATCTCCTCTTTAAAGTTCTGGAACTTGTTAGAGCAATCAGCCCTTGCCTCCCAGATAGCTGTGCCCCATTCTCGAGCCCGGCCAGTAAGGAGTGAAATGACGTAAGCAACCCGAGCTCTCTCTCTAGAGTATGTGTTGGGTTGGAGAGAGAACACAATCTCACACTGCGTGAGAAAGGAGCGGCACTCAGTGGGCTGCCCGGAGTAGCAAGGTGGGTTATTAACCCTAGGTTCTGGAGACTCGGCAGGCCAGGAAGTAACAGGTGGCACGAGACGTAGACTCTGGAACTGTCCAGAGAGGTCGGAAACCTGAGCGGCCAGGTTCTCCACGGCATGGCGAGCAGCAGACAATTCCTGCTCGTGTCTGCCGAGCATAGCTCCTTGGATCTCGACGGCAGTGTAACGAGCGTCTGAAGTCGCTGGGTCCATTCCTTGGTCGGTTCCTTCTGTCATGCAGGTGATAGAGGACCCAAAAGCGACTTAACAGAAACAGAGTTTATTCAAGTCCAAACAGGGAATAACAGAAATCCTCTAGTCTGTAGAGGGAATAACAAGAGAAGCGGCCACAGACTGCAGGTCGCTTCGGGTAGGCGCAGGCCGTAGTTGACAGAGACACCTGCTCACACGCAGCATCTGATGAAGGCAAAAACACGACAGGACAGGGCGAAACACAATCACAGCACGGTGAATACTAAACAAGGAACCGACGGGACAGGAACGGAACACAAAGGAATAAATAGGGACTCCAATCAGGGGAAA
>NW_025756432.1:0-6540 GCF_021184085.1 Oncorhynchus gorbuscha
CCAGAGTATGTTGTCTCACACTAGCAGCACCATATCCCCAAGTAACGTTCAGAGTATGTTGTCTTCTACTAGCAGCACCATATCCCCTGGTGACGTTCAGAGTATGTTGTCTCACACTAGCAGCACCATATCCCCAAGTAACACTCAGAGTATGTTGTCTTCACACTAGCAGCACCATATCCCCTGGTGACGTTCAGAGTATGTTGTCTTCTACTAGCAGCACCATATCCCCTGGTGACGTTCAGAGTATGTTGTCTTCTACTAGCAGCACCATATCCCTGGTGACGTTCAGAGTATGTTGTCTTCTACTAGCAGCACCATATCCCCAAGTAACACTCAGAGTATGTTGTCTTCTACTAGCAGCACCATATCCCCTGGTGACACTCAGAGTATGTTGTCTTCTACTAGCAGCACCATATCCCCTGGTGACGTTCAGAGTATGTTGTCTTCTACTAGCAGCACCATATCCCCTGGTGACGTTCAGAGTATGTTGTCTTCTACTAGCAGCACCATATCCCCTGGTGACGTTCAGAGTATGTTGTCTTCTACTAGCAGCACCATATCCCCTGGTGACGTTCAGAGTATGTTGTCTTCTACTAGCAGCACCATATCCCCAAGTAACACTCAGAGTATGTTGTCTTCTACTAGCAGCACCATATCCCTGGTAACACTCAGAGTATGTTGTCTTCTACTAGCAGCACCATATCCCCTGGTGACGTTCAGAGTATGTTGTCTTCTACTAGCAGCACCATATCCCTGGTGACGTTCAGAGTATGTTGTCTTCTACTAGCAGCACCATATCCCCTGGTGACGTTCAGAGTATGTTGTCTTCTACTAGCAGCACCATATCCCTGGTAACGTTCAGAGTATGTTGTCTTCTACTAGCAGCACCATATCCCCTGGTGACGTTCAGAGTATGTTGTCTTCTACTAGCAGCACCATATCCCCTGGTGACGTTCAGAGTATGTTGTCTTCTACTAGCAGCACCATATCCCTGGTGACGTTCAGAGTATGTTGTCTTCTACTAGCAGCACCATATCCCCAAGTAACACTCAGAGTATGTTGTCTTCTACTAGCAGCACCATATCCCCTGGTGACGTTCAGAGTATGTTGTCTTCTACTAGCAGCACCATATCCCCTGGTGACGTTCAGAGTATGTTGTCTTCTACTAGCAGCACCATATCCCCTGGTGACGTTCAGAGTATGTTGTCTTCTACTAGCAGCACCATATCCCCAAGTAACACTCAGAGTATGTTGTCTTCTACTAGCAGCACCATATCCCCTGGTAACACTCAGAGTATGTTGTCTTCTACTAGCAGCACCATATCCCCTGGTGACGTTCAGAGTATGTTGTCTTCTACTAGCAGCACCATATCCCCAAGTAACACTCAGAGTATGTTGTCTTCTACTAGCAGCACCATATCCCCTGGTGACGTTCAGAGTATGTTGTCTTCTACTAGCAGCACCATATCCCCAAGTAACACTCAGAGTATGTTGTCTCACACTAGCAGCACCATATCCCCAAGTGACGTTCAGAGTACGTTGTCTCACACTAGCAGCACTATATTCACAAGTAAAAAGTACAAGTATCAGGCTTGTTGGTCTAGGGGTATTATTCTTGCTTAGGGTGCAAGAGGTCTGGGGTTCAAAACCCATAAGAGACAACTTCTTAATGTCAGAATATCAGAGTGATGTTAATTAACCAGGAATACGACTTTCCCAAAGGGGATCCTTTGTCCGCACCACCCGGGGCATTTGAACTGATTCAAGAGGCCGACCCAAAATTCATGCCACTGGAGGGAGACAGAGCAGTCTTCTGGTCAGACTTTGGAGGCACGCACACCACCCACCTCTTCTGAGTATATTACTCACTAATATCCAGTCCCTAGATAACAAGGTTGATGAAATCAGGGCAAGGGTTGCTTTCCAGAGAGACATCAGGGATTGTAACATACTCTGTTCAATGGAATCATGGCTCTCTCTGAATATGCTGTGGAAGTTGTCACAGCCGTGTATATCCCCCCTCAAGCTGATACCATGACGGCCCTCAAGGAACTTCACTGGACTTTATGCAAACTGGAAACCATGTATCCTGATGCTGCATTTATTTTAGCTGGGGATTTTAACAAAGCAAATTTGAGAACACGGCTATCTAAATTCTATCAGCAAATCAACTGTAACACTCGTGCTGGAAAAACACTGGTCCATTTGCATGTTCTTCACAAAGAGAGCAACAGATGCTACTGAGCCAGATGTCTATGTGTCAGGGAGAAGCTCCAGGTGGTATCTGATTTTAAGTACCTTGGCATCATACTTGATTCCAACCTCTCTTTTAAAAAGCATGTGAAAAAGGTCATTCAAATAACCAAATTCAACCTAGCTAATTTCTGATTTATACGAGATTGTTTGACTACAGAGGTAGCAAAACTGTACTTCAAATGATACTCCCCACTTAACATACTGTTTGACTAGTTGGGCCCAAGCTTGCTGTACAACATTAAGACCTATTCAGTCTGTCTACAAACAGGCTCTCAAAGTGCTTGATAGGAAGCCCAATAGCCATCATCACTGTTACATCCTCAGAAAGCATGAGTTCCTGAGCTGGGAAAATCTTGTGCAATACACCGACGCATGTCTTGTATTCAAGATCCTAAATGGCCTGGCTCCCCCTCCAATCAGTAGTTTTGTTAAACAGAAAACCCAAACATATGGCAGCAGATCCACAAGGTCTGCCATGAGAGGTGACTGTATAGTTCCCTTAAGGAAAAACACCTTTAGTAAATCCGTTTTCTCTGTGAGAGCTTCCCATGTCTGGAATACACTGCCATCAGACACACATAACTGCACCACATATCACACTTTCACAAAATGCTTGAAGACATGGCTAAAGGTCAATCACATTTGTGAATATGGTCCCTAGTTGTGTGTTGCCGCTTTCCATGTTGTCTGTTGTCTGTAGCTTGTGAGGTGTGGAAACACCTTGATGCTTTTATGAATTTTGTCTCGCTGCTTTTTTCTATGTTGCTCTGTCTGTATGCTATGTCTCACTTGTCCTATATTGCTATTGTCTATGGTGCTATTGTCTATATTGTAATAGTTTTTAATAACCTGCCCAGGGACTGCGGTTGAAAATTAGCCGGCTGGCTAAAACCAGGACTTTTACTGAAACGTTGATTAATGTGCACTGTCCCTGTAAAAATAAAATAAACTCAAACTCAAGCATGCAGATGAGCTTCCATGAGACATTTGTGACAGTTTGTGCCGAAATACTTTGGTTGTGAAAACCCACAGTTTCAACAGCTGTCCGAGTGGCTGGTCTCAGACGACTCCGCTGGTGAAGAAGCCGGATGTGGAGGTCCTCGGCTAGCGTGGTTAAAAGTGGTCTACGGTTGTGAGGCCAGTTGAATGTACTGCCAAATTCTCTAAAATGATGTTGGACGCAGCTTTTGGTAGAGAAATTAACATTCAAATTCTCTGACAACAGCTCTGGTGGACATTCTTGTAGTCAGCATGCCAGTTGCTCACGCTCCCTTAAAACTAGAGACATCTTTAGCATTGGGTTGTGTGACAGAACTGAACATTTTAGAGTGGCCTTTATTGTCCCCGACACAAGGTTTATCTGTGTAATAATCATGCTTTTTAATCAGCTTGATATGCCACACCTGTCAGGTGGTACTTCCCGTGGCTATGATAAGATTAGCTATAATATGGCACATTTTTCTCTCTGCCCCATGGAAGAAGAATATGTTTAAAGTGGTGGGGGCATGGAAGAAGAACATGTTTTAAAGTGGGGGGCCCATGGAAGAAGAACATGTTTTAAAGTGGCGGGGGCCATGGAAGAAGAACATGTTTTAAAGTGAGGGGGGCCATGGAAGAAGAACATGTTTTAAAGTGGGGGGGCATGGAAGAAGAACATGTTTTAAAGTGAGGGGGGCCCATGGAAGAAGAACATGTTTTAAAGTGGGGGGGTGCCTTGCTTGGACCTTGCAGGGCCCCGTGAAACTGTGCTACACCACTGGGGTAGGTTTATTGCCTTGGTTTCGGTCACAGATTAAGCCCAATCCTGGACTGAAAGGCCTTTTCAATGGAGTGTGGAGAATGAAACAGAGCCAGACATCTCTGTCTATGGCTGCCAGTGTCCTGTTGAACACTACTGCTCCTCCTCTCTACTTTCCAGGTGCTGTTCAATCACAACTACCTTCTGGATTTTGTGGAGGAGTCAAAGCAACCTCCTTCCTCCTATACAAACAAAGTTCACCTGAATTCCACAATTTGTTTTGTTTCATGACTGTAAATATGGTTCTGAGAGCAGGAATTAAAACTTAGACAGCAGAGGAAGAATTCTGTTATTGTGTTTTACTTATCCGGTAAATCAGATTGCTGAGTTTGATTAAATGTGTTCTGTATTGTTCATAGTTTGAAACAAATGTTTGATTGCTCACAATCCTGGCCCCTCTCATTTCAGTATGATAACTGGTATCAATAAAGGATAAATAAATGCAAGAGTTTTACCACCAGTAATATTACAACTCCTTGTACCAATTGTCTAGAAAGGCCCACAGAACAGACAGGCACAGAGTAAGCTTTTCATTTTTTCAATTAAGGTTGGCCTAGTCGAAAAGAAGGGCTCGTCCGGGATTTGAACCCGGGACCTCTCGCACCCTAAGCGAGAATCATACCCCTAGACCAACGAGCCTGTCTGTAAAACGACACTGAGATTTTGAAAATCACTTAAATGCCACGCATGTAATGAAAACTTTGATTCTTTACTGGTACTGCACTGTCTTCTGGTGGTGCTGAGAGGTACTGCTGTCGATTTTGGGGCGTTTGGACAATGGCCACTCAAATCTGTAGATCAGGATTGCACTATAGGGAGACGAGACCTGGTCGTTAATTTGCAATCAACTGGGGAATTAATTAACACAAAGGGAAGAGCGCTCGATCAGCATGTGAGAGGAAGCGCCACAAAAGTCATCATTATGTCTAAACCCCGCCTATTTCTAAAAATGTTCTTCTGCAAATCTGATTTGAACCCTAACCTTAACTACACTGCTCACCTTGTGGCGAACCCTAACCTTAAATGACGACCAAAACATACATTTTACGTCATGGACAATTTCGACTTTTGGGCTGTGGTAACTAATGACAACCATGAGAGCATTAGTTCTGCCAACTATAGGTATTCTACCCCAACATCCGTAACACTGGAGTTAAAATGGATGATACGATGTGTTATAACAGAATGTGTCTCGTTGGTCTAGCGGTATGATTCTCGCTTAGGTTGCGAGAGGATCCGGGTTCAAATCCCGGATGAGCCCGTCTTTTAATGTGTCACTGTCACAATGGAAAACCACGTAGAAATTCTGATCAGCAATCATTTGACCAAAGCCTCCCACCACCTGAAAAGTTTCTTCCCTGGCCTGTGGCCCCTCACCAACAGGAAATCTGACCCATTCAGACTGAAGGACTATGCACTCTGTGCTGCACACCACATCACGCCATCTCTGAACTGCACACAAAATAACTTCACTATACTTTATTGCACTCTGTCCATCTCTCTGTATTTAGATATATTCATACTGATACCGTAAATATGAACATCCCCTGTATATCAACTGTATACCCACTGTATATCAACCGTATACCCGCTATAACTCAACTGTATACCCACTATAACACAACCATATACCCACTATAACTCAACTGTACACCCCTGTATACTCAACTGTATACCCACTGTATATCAACCGTATACCCACTATAACTCAACCGTATACCCACTATAACTCAACTGTATACCCACTGTATATCAACCGTATACCCACTATAACTCAACTGTACACCCACTATAACTCAACTGTATACCCACTATAACTCAACTGTATGCCCACTATAACTCAACCGTATACCCACTATAACTCAGCTGTACACCCACTGTATCAACCATATACCCACTATAACTCAACTGTATACCCACTGTATACTCAACTGTATACCCACTGTATACTCAACTGTATACCCACTATATACTCAACTGTATACCCACTATAACTCAACTGTATACCCACTATAACTCAACTGTATACCCACTGAGTATACACCGTACGCTCACTGTATCAAGCGTATACCCACTGTACATTTGTATATCTTCTAATTCTATTACTCTATCCAGTTGTATATAATGTATGTTAACTTTGTTTAAACTCTGTCTATAAATGTGATTTAATTTAATTTAAATGATGTCTGGCTCCTACTCCTACTGGTCTCCTACTAGTCTCCTACTAGCAGCACCATATCCCCTGGTGACGCTCAGAGTATGTTGTCTCCTACTAGCAGCACCATATCCCCTAGTAACGTTCAGAGTATGTTGTCTTCACACTAGCAGCACCATATCCCCTGGGTAACGTTCAGAGTATGTTGTCTCACACTAGCAGCACCATATCCCCTGGTAACGCTCAGAGTATGTTGTCTCACACTAGCAGCACCATATCCCTGGTAACGCTCAGAGTATGTTGTCTCACACTAGCAGCACCATATCCC
>NW_025756433.1:0-6539 GCF_021184085.1 Oncorhynchus gorbuscha
TGTAAATGTAAATGACAACGAAGCTCGACATCGTCTATGGCCGATGATTGAGAGAGCAAGGAAGGAAGGAAGGGAAGGAAGGAAGGAAGGAAGGAAGGAAGGAAGGAAGGAAGGAAGGAAGGAAGGAAGGAAGGAAGGAAGGAAGGAAGGAAGGAAGGAAGGAAGGAAGGAAGGAAGGGAAAAGTGCATACTTTGATGGAAGGGAAATTCACGCTGACGCCTAGCTTGTTGACTGCTGGACTTATCAAGTGAGTTGTGCAGGGTTGAGTTTTATTTTCATCTGATAAGGTCCTCTGTAGCTCAGTTGGTAGAGCATGGCGCTTGTAACACCAGGGTAGTGGGTTCGATTCCCGGGACCACCCATACGTAGAATGTATGCACACATGACTGTAAGTCGCTTTGGATAAAAGCGTCTGCTAAATGGCATATATTATTATTATTATATTATTATATTTCTCGAGGAAAGGGCTTTGTTAGTGTGAGCCAAACTTTTTTATATATATATATTTTTTTATGTCAGGAAATAAGCACTGACACTTAATGTTAGCTTGATGGCTATTCGTTCACACCACGGTTTTCGTTATTTAATTGTATTAAAAATATATATATAATTTAGGTCAACCACTTGCGTTGTGCAAAAGAACCGTGTGAACGTATACAAGTTTAATATTCTTCATATAGTCACTGTGATAGTAAATGTCAATTTCTGTTTTTCTATTAATGCCAGATGGCCTCCTAAGGATAGCAATTCTGTTTGTGAAATAAGGAATATATGTCTAAGGTTAGGTGTTCTAGATATGTGGAGACATAAGAACTCAAGATAAGATTATGTTTACATGGAGTACCAAAGATGTATCTATACAATCCCGTATTGATTTCTGGCTGATTTCTGAAGATGTGGCTGACAATGTTGATACAGTCTCGATTTAACCATCGATTTTTAACAGACCACAAAGGGATCTCAATAAAGATAAATATGCATGGTTTATCAACAAAAAAGTTTGAAAAGTTTACTGGAAAATGAATAAAACTTTACTAGAGAATTAAGTATTTAAGAAGGAAGTAGCAGCAATTATTGATAAATACTGGAATTGTGTCTGTGTTATACGTTTGGGAGCTAATGAAATTTGATATAAGGCTTTTGGCTATTTCAATGGGAAAGAAATTGCTTGTGCCAAGAGAGAGAAATAATATGACATCATAAAGGAATAATGGATTGTACTAAAAAAACTGAACTAACTAATCAGGAATTACTGGAGCTATCATCACGACAAATGCAGTTTGGCTGTTTCTACGAGGAAAAGGCCCGGGAGCGTTTGTAAGATCAAGACGAAAATGGATGGACGAGGGGAGAAAAATACAAAAATATTTCTTTAATTTAGAATAAAGGGCAGGCGAAAAAACTTGCATATGTAAATGAATGATTGTTAATACTCCCAGTGAAAATCCAAAAGAAATCTCTCAGCATGTTGCCCAGTTTTATCAGAATCTGTATACATTAGCCCAATCAACTTCCAATATGGATCTTTTCTTAGACAATGTAGCAAACATTGCTAAGAAGATAGAAAATTATTTCAGGGATTTTTGTGATGAGTTATCTGAAGTTGAGACTGTATTAAAAGCCTTAAGGACAGTAGGTCCCCTGGAAATGATGATTTAATAAGCAAGTTTTATTTAGCATTCGATGATAAATTGATTCCTTTCATTCTTACTATGTTTCAAGAATCAATTGAAAAAGGGGAGTTACTGGGACTTTGTGAAAATTAATATTTGTGTCATTCTCAAAACTTTTGGCCACGACTGGACACATTATTCCACCCTCTGGGTTCCTGCATGAACGCACAAACCACGCTATGATCCAAGTGGTCAGTATGCACTACTACACCCTCTCTCACATGAACAATAACATTGGTTTCAGTAGAGTACAGATAGTGAGAAGTTACATTCAAGACTGAAGTGGTCGACTTTAGGTTAAAGAATTATGTTTAAGCATTGAAACAATTGAGATATGGATTGTGTATGTGTGCCATTCAGAGGGTGATTGGGCAAGACTAAATATGTAAGTTCCTTTGAACAGGGTATGGTAGTAGGTGTATCAAGAATGGTCCACCACCCAAAAGTCATTGAATGAATTTGACACAACTGTGGGAAGCATTGGGAGTCAACATGGGCCAGCATCCGTGTGGAACACTTTCGACAGCTTGAAGAGTCAGTACAGTATCACACATCACAATACAATGCCATAAAGTGTGGGCATGTAGTACCTGTAAATCAATTAAATGTTGTTTATTTCCAAATGCAAAGAATAAGGCACAATTGTTCATGTAATATTAGCCTCATAACTCCAGGAAGAGGAAATAGTGATTAAATAATCAAGTAAATAAAAAGGCAGAGACAAATGCTGTTGAACTACTAGTTATTTTATTTAAAAATGTAAAAATTCAGTGCAAAGTAATATAGTGCGTTAATGTCTAGATCCCTCTTAGGTGGCAAAGTGGCACAAGAATCCTGTGGGGAGAGAAAACAAGAGAATACATTCATTTGTGTGTTAACTAATCAAAGGTTCAACAAAGCACTTCAAGTCCTCAAATCCTGAGAGAGAGAGAGAGAGAGAAGCGATGGACAGAGAGAGAGAGAGAGAGAGAGCAAGAGAGAGTGTGGCCTTTCAGATCTCTGCAGTAGGACTACATGCTGGCCATGAGGTTCTCCAGGTGGTATTCCAGGAGGCTGGAGAGCTCAGTGACCAAAGATTCTGGGTTAAAGTACCAGGCCAGCTGCTGCCCAAACATGTCATCAAGCAGAGCCATCAGCCCGCCCTGAAGAGAACACCACACAACACATAGATAATGGCAGTTACTAGCTTACCAAGAGGAAAGAGACAAGAGACAAGGGATTACTCCGTGTAAAATGTCATTGAAACCCTGTTATTCGGGTCAAATAGGAATAAGGAAGTAAACTATTGTCTCTTACATTGAGCAGCAGCAGGTATCTCTCAGCCTTTGGCTCAATTCTGGCAGCAGCGGGCAGGAAGGAGTACAGGAGAGCGTACAGACGCTCCATGAACCACCAGGGTGCTAAAGGAAACAGAGGAGGAGAAGAGAAATTGAAGTGAATTTGCTAATAGAGAGACATCGAAACATGTAGCAGTGAGATACTACCTACACCATCAGGGACTTCTGAGCTGTCATCAACCCAAACAGCACCAGTTCAAAAGGACATCTATCAGGTTAACATGATGGATCTAGGACAAAAGAAAATAGGAATGATTTCAAACAGATCAGATACTGTGATGTATAAAAGACATGCATGTGGAAGAACTCAAAGTGAGACATGAAAGAGTTAATGAACTCACCTTTGCCTCAGCCAGCTCCCTCTCAATGTCAATCTTCTTGGAGGTCACTCAGGTAGTCCACAAAGTCATTATAGGCACGGATGAATTCGGCCTCGTCCTATCACAAAGCAAAGAGCATTGATGTTAGTGAACAGAACACATTTCCCACTGAGGACGCCCTCTTTTTCCCTTGAATGAATAATGAGTTAGTGAGCTACCATGTGGTGGGCTTGAACCAGTGCACCCATTAGGACCTTTCCTGCCACAAATAGATGGTTCCTGCTCAGGGTGGAACCAAGCAGTGTCTAGAGAAGAGGAAGAGTTAGGGTGAGACACCCATCTTCCTCTAGGAGACAGACAGAACAAGATAAAAATTAAAGTGGGTCCACTCACAGTGAAGGCCTGGCGCAGGGAGGCAGAGCCTCAGGGGCGATGTCCTCCACTCTTGGTGGTAAGATAGAGGCTGTGGGAGGGAGGGAATGGAGCATGTCAACCATTAGAGTCAATGGGGATACAGCATGGTGACAACTGTCCTTCAGCATATGACAAGCCCAGACTGCACAGACATTTAGAGGAACTCACTTTAGCAGAGGAACCTCCCTCTCTCCTCAGGCAGCAGGTCCTCCTCCCAGCCCTACAACAACAGAACAAACATTCAACATCTGTGACATGACAAACAATGGGGTCAATGGATGGATCTTAATGCTACTAGTCTATAGAATGTGTAGCTGTGTGTCTAACATCTGACCTCATAGCAGTTGTGGCCCTCAGGCTCTGGCTCAGTGAACTGCTGATTGGTGGGCGTAGAGACGGAGGCAGCCTCCGACCCCCACGAGGAGGAGAGCAGCCCATCCGGCCCCATGTGGAGAGGGCGTACACCACGAGACATCAGTCTGCTGCTCCAAAAACACACAACACCTGTTTACCACACACAAGTTATTAGAAAACAGAGCAGATCTAATGGAAAAATGCCCAGTAATTGGTATTCTATATACATAGGAAAAGTTTATTTACCTGGTAGCAGCTAAACGTCACGTCCACAGGCGTCTCATGGCGGAGGTGAGACGCATACTGGGTCACCCTGCCAGCCACATACTGACAGAGAGAGACGACATGTTAAGGCCAAATGGAATAAGTGAAGAAAAGCCCAATCTAATACTATTTCAGTAGTATTTACATCTTACCTGGATCCAAGTGACGGACTGCACCATGGTGGCACAGTAGGGGATGCCTCTGGACTAAGCCTGGGCTGTCTCCTTGAGATGGCCCCACCAGTTGAGTCTCCAGGCCTCGAACCCTACTCACATGGTGCATCCTCACCACCACCTGCTGTGGAGAGAAACGACAAGCAACATCAACAAAACAACATCAGCCATCGCTGCAACATATTTCCATCTTGATCATGACTTGACAATGTAGATTAGGACTAGATAGTTACAAAGACATACCTGGGATCCCCACGCATGTAGGTGATAATGGGGCTGATGAACTGGAAAGTTCTCCAGGCTTTAGCCACCGGACCGGCATTGTTCTGCACAAGAGGGGGTGACATTAGTACATTCAGGTTAGAAACAGCAAACATTGTAACGGTGATGTGACTGTGTGGTTCTCTTACCCTGATCACAACAGGACCACAGTACAGGGGCTGAACCTAATCGGTATCAGCTGCCAATTACCAGTGAAACCATAAAGCAGACAACAAAGATTTTCAGAATGAATATGTGGATACTTTTCAAACATAAAACCAAAAGCTTTCTGAAAAGTGTACCTCAAGGATAGTCAGCACATCCTCAAGGATGATAGCAGCATCCTGGACATGAAGGATAACTGGCAGCAGTGGCACATCCAACTGGACCTCATCCAGTACAGTTGATTCTAAAAGTAGGAACAGGAAAACAAACACACAGATTATTAGGACGTAAAACGTAGCGCGCTAGCTAGTACTACTAGCAAAAGTGCACGTGTATAGCAACAATTACTCAAGTTAACGTTACCTTTGAAAGTTTGGATGACAAAATACACAACATTTCACAAATGACATTGTCAATGTTGAATGTGGTAAAACAATAAGTTTGAAACTCACGTACCCTCTTCGAAGTCGTCCACCTCCCGACGATCGCGAACCCTGCAAAACGGAAAAGACAACAAAAACAACCCATAAATGAATTTGAACAACCTGTCGACGAAGGCTGCCGACGTCCCTCTTGCACTCTCTCCGTCAATCTTGAAAAGCACCCAGGCATTTTCCAGTCGATGTTTCAATCTCAGGTCTCAAAAAATCAGTCAAGTTTGTTGTTGTTGAACAGCAAATTGAAGTTGTTCTGGTTTTCGAACATAAACTTTCAATAGAACGCCAATATGTTCTAACGGTTAGATGCTCCCATGGCAACACATATATTTGAAATTGTTGTTTACAAAATTGACAGCTGTGTTGCCAGAAATGAGTTTGAACTCCATGGTTACCATTAGAATCCTATACAAATCTGGTCATCATTCTAATTCCATTGACCCTATTTTGTCACCAGAGGCTTTCCTATGTTGTGTGTATAATCTGAAACTTTAAGACCAAATGTTTTTTTTTAAAGTCACTAGCAAGGTCCCAATAGCCCATTGAAATGTTTAGCTTGTTTCATGGAGATTGTTGAACTTCTGAAAGTCTGAGGCTTTGGCTCAGTGGGCTATAAAGTGTTGTAGACACAGACAACCTGTGATAAAACATGACCAGCCACATTCAGACAGAGAGGTAAAGCCACATCACTGAGTAGGAGAAACACTGAAGCATCTGCATAATAACTAATCCATATATTTATAAACAGGATATTATCGGCCAGTTATATCAAAGTATATGTATGAATAAGTCTGATTGACCTTTTTTCGCAGGTTCACCTTTTGAAGCCGGATGAGGTTCCCAAAGCGTGCTGCGCACCCACCAAGCTCAGTCCCATCTCTGTACTCTTCTCACGGCGACAACAACAATGTGATCCTAAAGAAAGCATCGAAAAACAGGACAGCGAATCAATGCCACCTTCCGGAGACACCTGAAACCCCACCTCTTTAAGAATACCTGGATAGGATAAAGTAATCCTTCTCACCCCCCTTAAAATATGTAGATGCACTATTGTAAAGTGGTTGTTCCACTGGATGTCATAAGGTGAATGCACCAATTTGTAAGTCGCTCTGGATAAGAGCGTCTGCTAAATGACTTAAA
>NW_025756434.1:0-2500 GCF_021184085.1 Oncorhynchus gorbuscha
GGTTTCACGTTTCGTTTGTTGTTTTCATATACAGTTATTTCATGTACAGCGATTATTTTCATTAAAGTCATGAGTAACCTACACGCTGCATTTCGGTCTGACTCTCTTCATACAACAGACGAACATTACAGAAACACCCACCACTCACAGACCGAGCAGCGTGTGAACTGGCAGGATCTAAAGGAGGACGTTATGGACAGCAGAAGCATGGATTATACGACGTGGGAAGAAATCGACAGGTGGGCGGCCGACCCAGAGCGAGTGCAGGAGCCCGCCTGGGATTCACTACAGCAATGCGAAGAGGGCTATAGACGTATGGAGTCGAAAAGGAAAGCACGGCTATACAGAGCGAAAACCGAAAGTAACGGGGGAAAGCGAGTCAGGAGTCAGACCTGAGCCTACTCTCCCTGTTAATCGTGAAGAGCAGTTGAAGTGGGAGAGACTGCACCATTTGGAGATTTGGACATGGGAGGAGGAATTAGACGGTAAAGGTCCCTGGGCGCAGCCGGGAGAATATCGCCGTCCCAAGGAGGAAATAGAAGCAGCTAAAGCAGAGAGGCGCAGGTATGAGGAGGCAGCACGGCGACGCGGTTGGAAACCGGAAAGTCACCCCAAAAAATGTATTGGGGGGGGGGCTTAGGGAGAGTATGGCTGAGTCAGGAGATAGACCTGAGCCAACTCTCCTTGTTCATCGTGAGGAGCCAAGGAGGAGACCAGAACCAGAGCCAGTGTTAGAGGTGAGCGAAGCAGAGACTGTGAAGGAGTTAATGGGGAAAGTGGAGTGGAGAGTAATGAGGGAGTTGCTAGCTTGGTGCTATAGATATAATATTCCTCCGACGGATTTAATAGCACCTGAGTTAGTGCTCTATACTCAACCTGAGGTGCGTGTTAGTTAGTCAGCTGCGTGTTAGTCAGCCAACCTCACGCACTAGGCCTCCTGTGCACATCCCTAGCCTTGCACGTCCTGTGCCTACACTGCTCTCAAGATCTCCAGTACGCCTTCACGGTCTAGCCCATCCTGTGTCACCTCCACACACCAGTCCTCCGGTAGCAGCTCCCCGCACCAGGCTTCCTGTGCGTGTCCTCGATCCAGTACCACCAGTTCCAGCACCACGCACCAGGCCTCCAGTGCGCCTCGCCTGTTCAGCGCAGCCAGCGCTTTTCTCCTCTCCTGCGCTGTTGGAGTCTCCCGCCTGTTTAGCGCAGCCAGAGCTGTTCTCCTCTCCTGCGCTATCGGAGTCTCCCGCCTGTTTAGCGCAGCCAGAGCCTTTCTCCTCTCCTGCGCTGCCGGAGTCTCCTGTCTGTCCAGCGCTGCCAGAGTCTCTCGCCTGTTTAGCGCAGCCAGCGCTTTTCTCCTCTCCTACGCTGCCGGAGTCTCCCGCCTGTTTAGCGCGGCCAGAGCCTTTCTCCTCTCCTGCGCTGCCGGAGTCTCCTGTCTGTCCAGCGCCGCCAGTGCTCCCAGTCTGCCCAGCACCACCAGTGCTCCCAGTCTGCCCAGCGCCGCCAGTACTCCCAGTCTGCCCAGCTCCGCCAGTGCTCCCAGTCTGCCCAGTGCTCCCAGTCTGCCCAGTGCTCCCATTCTGCCCAGCGCCGCCAGTGCTCCCAGTCTGCCCAGTGCTCCCAGTCTGCCCAGCGCCGCCAGTGCTCCCAGTCTGCCCAGTGCTCCCAGTCTGCCCAGTGCTCCCAGTCTGCCCAGCGCCGCCAGTGCTCCCAGTCTGCCCAGCGTCGCCAGTCTGCCAGGATCCGCCAGAAGAGCCAGTCTGCCAAGATCCGCCAGAAGTGCCAGTCTGCCAAGATCTTCTAGATCGGCCAGACAACCTGAATCATCCAGTTCCACCAGCCAGCCAGGATTTACCGGAGCCTACTACCTGCCTGAGCTTCCTCTCAGTACTGAGCTTCCTCTCAGTACTGGGCTTCCTCTCAGTACTGGGCTGCCTCTCAGTACTGGGCTTCCCCTCAGTACCGGGCTGCTTAGGTCCCGGGCTGCCCCTCTGTCCCGGGCTGCCCCTCTGTCCCGAGCTGCCCTTCTGTCCTGAGTTGCCCCTCTGTCCCGAGCTGCCCCTCTGTCCCAAGTTGCCCCTCTGTCCCGAGCTTCCCCTCTGTCCCGGGCTGCCCCTCTGTCCCGGGCTGCCCCTCTGTCCCGAGATGCCCCTCTGTCCCGATCTGCCCCTCTGTCCTGAGATGCCCCTCGGTCCCGAGCTGCCCCTCAGTTATGTGGGGATCAGGGTGAGGACTATTAGGCCATGGTCCGCGGAGAAGGTGGATTATCCCAGGACGCGAAGGGGAGGAACTAGGACATTTATGGAGTGGGGTCCACGTCCCAAGCCAGAACCGCCACCATGGACAGACGCCCACCCGGACCCTCCCTATGCTCTTGAGGTGCGTCCCGGAGTCCGCACCTTAGGGGGGGTTCTGTCACGCCTTGGTCATTGTATTTTGTGTTTTTGGTATATGTTTGGGTATGTCAGGGTGTGACATGGGTTTATATGTTGTGTTTCGT
>NW_025756435.1:0-6537 GCF_021184085.1 Oncorhynchus gorbuscha
TTATATTACTACTTTTGCTGAATTCCCCCTGACTATAAAATATACTGAGATCTAACATCTCTGACAAAACCCACCAAGTATAAGAAGCAGCCATGTAGAATAGAAATACACCAGTATTTACTGATAAAAGTTACATGTAAATTCAAATACTGTAGTTAATTCCAGGCCTTTCAAACAGATCCAGGTAAGTCATTTCCTTCATGTTTAATATTGTTATTGTGTTGCATTAACAGTTTCATCATCTGTCCTGAGGTAGGGTGTTTCCATAGAGGAGGTGCTTGGATCGGCAGCTCATGCTTCAGTGCTCTCTGGGAGTGTTTATAGTCTCTGGAGTTTCCAGACTGCAGGACTGAGATCTGTCCATCAAACACAACAGAAAACCACGACAACCATGACCTCTGATCACCATCTTTATCTGGACCCTGGTCTGCTGCTGCCTCAAAGGTCTGTTTTATAACTCTTGCAATGGAACAATACATGTTGAGTACCTTGTATAATCATCGAAATGGATCTCAATTAAGAAATGTACATTCATAAAAATATATTTAAATATAAGTCATATCTTATTCATACTGATCAATTTATATTTTTCTTCAGGATCCGGAGGTCAGGTGACTGTGACTCAGCCTCCTGTAGTGACATTTTCCAGGAGACCCTGTCACTCTGACCTGTACAACCAACCCTAAAGTGTACAGATGGGATGATGGAGATGAGGGTGTTCTGGTATCAACAGAGACCTGAGAAGCATCAAACTCCTGATAATATACGCAAAGAAACTGCTAGGTGGGGATTCCTCCAGATTCAGTGGCAGTGGGTCTGAGAGGGACTTTACCTGACCATCAGTGGAGTCCAGGCTGAAGATGCTGCAGTTTACTACTGTCAGAGTTACCACAGTGGTAATGTGTTCACACAGTGATTAGAGACGTACCAAAACCTCCTGGTACAAAATGACACATCACTGGTCCACTGAACACAGAACTAAAGGTCTTGTTATATGACATCACCAAGTATAAACACTTTACTAACTCACAGAAATAATGGTTACAAACATAGGTACCATAACTCTTCCAACCTCCAATGTCTACAAATGTCCTCAGGAAGATGCAGGTGAAATAGTCCCATAGACTATAAAAAAAGTTGGTCTGCCAAGCAGTGATTGGTTGGTCAACCGGACACACACAGCTGGCTAACACATCTGTGCAGCAGTATTGAGTGTGTAAGTGCATGACTGTGTGTGACAGAGAGAGAGCCCTGTGAAACAGAAACTTAGATTTGCATGGCCCTCTCTCCCAGAATAGAGCAGTACACTCCCCAGATGTTCCCCATCCTTAACACCCCACCAGCGCTAGACCAGAGGAGGTCAAAGATCAAAGTCAGAGGATAGATGTCAGCCACAGGTCATTGTATAGGTCACTGCACTAGTCTTGTGTGGTGTACACAGGAAGAGGTTGGACACTGACGTCAGCCAGACTGGTAGAGGTCAAAGATTTTAAAAAGTCAGAGGTCAGTTCCCAAGGAAGAGGGCCTGTCACTTCTAGTCAGCTTTTAGTTAGAGACTAGATGATGAGAGCACTGTTTACTAAGGTCACATTTTACATCCCTAGTGCCCACTAGAATGGCATGAGGGAAGTATTAGAAAACGAGCAATCTACATCTGAAGATTCATCATGAATTCATCATGAATCAAAGCACTGAGACAGACTCAACATGAATTCATCATGAATCAGCACTGAGACAGATTCAACATGAATTCATCATGAATCAGCACTGAGACAGACTCTAACATGAATTCATCATGAATCAGCACTGAGACAGACTCAACATGAATTCATCAGAATCAGCACTGAGACAGATTCAACATGAATTCACCATGAATCAGCACTGAGACAGATTCAAACATGAATTCATCATGAATCAGCACTGAGACAGACTCAACATGAATTCATCAGGAATCAGCACTGAGACAGATCTCCAACATGAATTCACCATGAATCACACTGAGACAGATTCAACATGAATTCATCATGACCCAGCACTGAGACAGACATGAATTCATCATGAATGACCTCAACATGAATTCATCAGGAATCAGCACTGAGACAGACTCAACATGAATTCATCAGGAATCAGCACTGAGACAGACTCAACATGAATTCATCAGAATCAGCACTGAGACAGATTCACCATGAATTCATCAGGAATCAGCATCGAGACAGATTCAACATGAATTCATCAGAATCAGCACTGAGACAGATTATTAGATTCATCAGGAATCAGCACGAGACAGATTCATCAGGAATCAGCACTAGACAGATCATCAAGTAGAATTCATCAGGAATCAGCACTGAGACAGACTCAACATGAATTCATCAGGAATCAGCACTGAGACAGATTTATCAGTGAATTCATCATGAATCAGCACTGAGACAGATTCAATATGAATTCATCAGGAATCAGCACTGAGACAGACTCCAACATGAATTCATCAGGAATCAGCACTGAGACAGATTTATCATGAATTCATCTGAATCAGCACTGAGACAGATTCAACATGAATTCATCAGGAATCAGCACTGAGACAGATTCAACATGAATTCATCATGAATCAGCACTGACAGATTCATCATGAATCAGCACGAGCCAGATGGAAGTCTTCATCTCAGTTTAGAATAATTTCCAGGGTCTTGACAGGTCAGCCAGTGGCAAAGGACAGCAGTTCCCAAAAGCACATGCTCAGCCACACACAACCTCCCTATCGCCTCCACCAGTACCTGTCCTGTACCACACTGGTGCATTCTCCAGACCTAACCTGGAGGAACTAGACTGGACATCAGACAGAGGATAACATTCCACCTTAGCTGGTATGTCTGACCTCGCAAGGTTAAGAATCTGGATATAAAATGGGTTCTTACACGCAAGATTCTTTATTACACCCATATTGTAGAGTATAAGTGCCATTTAAGATTAGATCTGCGTTTCTCTGTATTTATTTATTTAATTAGGCAAGTTCAGCAAGAACAAAAGTTATTTACAATGACGGCTCACACCGACACACACGGGCTCGTGCTCCCCAATGATTCCCAATCAAGCAGGCCGGATGTGACAGCCGGGAGTCAAACCAGGGTGTCTGTAGTACGCCTCTAGCACTGGCATGCAGCACCTAGGACCACTGTGCCACTCCAGAGCCCTGTAGCTTTCCACACATTTGCTGAATATGCTACAATGGATCCAAACAAATAAGTCCACCTGATGCTTTTGTTCTGTAATGTTGCATATTCAATCTGGTGGTCTCTTTCTCCCCTAAATGAACTTCTTTATGACAGAGTGGAAAGCCTAGACCATTAGTCTATAGGAGAAGTGCAGTGGGAACATGGAACTCGTGAAATTGATACGAAGGAGGACATTCATTTTAATCATTGAGATTCTAGCATGCAAAGAAGCGGCCATAGCAGACCATCTTTTTATGTATTTCTGGATATTCTGAAAGGTTTTCAAGTAGTTCTTCCTGAAAGTAGTGTGGATAGAGGGGGTTAAGTAATGTCTAAGTAGGTGGTTTGTTTCTTCACTGGGATAAAGGGTGGTAGTTGCTTCCCTTAGCTGAGTTAAGAGGCAGTAGATCTGTTTTAGACCAGTTGATCTTGTAACCAGACCGTGACCTGAAGGCTGTGAAAACAGACATTATTGTCTGGAGGATTTCTGAACATTTGTGCACGTAAAAGCAGTATGTCATCTGCATACAGAGAACTTGGGCTGGCATGGCCAAGGTTGGAAATTCTACTGCCACCTGCCATAATGGAATGTTTCCACACGGCATAATGCATTGGCTGATTCCTCCTGGATGACCTGTATGCAATTATGTGATCATTCCTTAACCCATAGGAAGTCCCACCTAGTTGACTACTTCAAAATGGTGGAATCCCTCAATGGCAATGTCCATGCAAAACGGTTATATCCATCTGAGGCCTCAATCATTATTTATGGTTTGAACTGAAATTCAGCATGACGCCATTTTAGCACAAGTCTGGAATATCAAATATAGAATAGCAATACACTAGTATTGAATGGATACACTTAAATGTAACTAAAATCTATGGTCAATTACAGGCCTGCCACAGATTTAGGTAAGAAATGTCCTTCCATGTTTAAGATTATTGTGTTTATGTCATTGCATTAACAGTTTCATCATCTGTCCTGAGGCAGGGTATTTCCATAGAGCAGGTGCCTTGCATTGGCAGCTTATTCTTCAGTGCTCTGGGAGTGTTTATAGCCCTCAGAGTTTCACACTTCATGAATTATATCTGTCCTGACAGTACGACTGCAGTGTTATCAGCATTGGGTCTACTGGTTTTAGCAGGTTTTAATGGGCTTGTACATGTTTGGACATGGAAAATGTTTTCAATGCTTTTCATCTGGATTATTAAGACGACTCAAAGCTACATTTTTCTGTTTCAATTTCAGAGTCATCTGCACAACGTGTCCTGAATCAAGCTGATGAATTGAAGTCAGTTCGTCTGGGAGACAGCGTGTCTATCAAAACTGTTGCAAGTTCAACCGGTATTGATGACATGAGCTGGTACCTGCTGAAACCTGGACAGGCTCCTAAACTCCTCATCTATAATGTAAAAACCCTTCAGTCTGGAACACCATCTAGATTCAGTGGCAGTAGATCAGGTACTGAGTACACTCTTACAATCACTGGTGTCCAAGCTGAAGATGTAGGAGATTACTATGGTATGGGTGTATATGGTGGACCAGAGTACTTCACACAGTGATTTAGAGTCGTACAAAAACCTTCCTCAGTCAGACTGCACAGAGACTGTACTGCTGCAGCTGGGACATACTGCAGGTGCTGAGGAACAACAGACAAGGATATGAAACACTGTCTACTGAATACACAACTCAGGTCCTGGTTATATGACATCACTAAGCATAAATAAATCACCACTTTACCAATGGTCAGATAATGTGGTTCCCAGAATAGAGCACCTCCTGTCCCCTGATATTCATAACCACCACTTTACCACCATACAGAACATCTGGATACAACTCACAAATTAATCTCAAATTCACAAAATAGTTTAGTCATGATCAAAACTAACAACTATATCCCATAACCTCCTCCTATGTCTATAATGGTCAGATGATGTGGTTCAGCTCCTGTCCCCAGATATTCACTGTCCCAAGCGGGGTCTATTCACTACCCATCCCCACTCCCCCTACCAACCCCTTCTAATGTTCAGTTAGTCTTTGTTTAACAAGTCTTTGTTTAACCACAAACCCACAGATATTCACTTCTATTTCTTTACATAATACAAATCAGGGACACCTTGTTTGACATTAATACAAAGTATTTTATTTTGTTAACATTTCAATCTGAAAGCAGAAGCAATAAAACACAGGTACAGATTTAAAGATGCAGAATCCCAGATTGATGACCAGAGATGAAGCTCTAGATAGATATCTAGAATGATAGAATGACAGATAGGTAGATGTTGTCTGTGTACAGGGTGTCTACTGGGGCAGTGGTGTGGCTCCAGTGTGTGGTGACGGGGTCTGGTCCTTTAGGGTGGCCTCACAGGTGACTGATCCAGCCTTCCTCCACTGGTCAGTGGGGAGGGTGAAGGCTGCTGCTCCAGCTGTAGTGACCGTCCTTCTCAGGACCTCCAGACTCTGGCTGCCCTGCAAGACCCCCCGGCCCCCAGCCTCAACCCAGCTTCCCAGCCCTCCGGGAAGCCCCTGTTGGCCAGACACACTAGAGCCACATTCCCCTGGTCCTGCTCCTCACTGAGGAAGTAGGACAGTCAGAGGGAGGTACCACACCCACTAGGAGAGAGAAGAGGAGGGGGTAGGAGAGATGACATGTAAGGGTTAAACTGGACAAGAACCTTGAAGAACTTTCAGCAACTTTAATAAGAAGAAACAAATATGATATTCATATTGTATAAAGTAGTCTGTGAAAATGGCAAGTTAAATATAAATATATTTTACACACTTTTACTTCCCTCCAATATCATTGATGAAGCAACACCACACACTACAGTCAGTGATGCATTAAATGGTTGAAATGAAACTTATAAAATGCATTTAACAATGCTGCTAGCTGTTTTTGTGTATTTAAAGACATCAGACACACCAAACTATCATTTTTGGCATATTAGGTTGTTGTCCTTGATCATTAGGTTATGTGGAAACACACTCGGAATCAAATAAATGAAACAAATCAAATAAATGAAACAAATAAAATACATGAAACATTAAAAACTACAACTTTTTCTGAATAATTACTTTTTGTGACTTTATAAAATGTTCAATTGAATGTATTATAAAAAAGGATGAATCTCTTGTACTTACAGTCAACGATGAGTTTGGTGCCTCCACCGAAAGTGTACCACAGTGACACAGACTCATTAAACAGCCGTACAAAACCTCCTGCACTTTACACACACCAGTAACTCTCTACACAACACATTCAACCCTACCACTGATTGTCGGTCAAAAACAGCATGTGTAGGTCATAACTTTTCAAATTAGTTATTT